>NC_052357.1:76842478-76896425 GCF_009727055.1 Benincasa hispida | reverse complement strand
TAAAAAATGAAATGTTTAAGACATTAACGTAATATGTGTCTATTCTTAAGGTATTTTATGTAGAAATCTCTAAAAATAAACCTAAAAGAGGCCTAAACTCTAGTGGGCTTCCATAACACTTGGAACTATAAGAAACTTGTGGCTGAACACTACTTGAAGGAATCTCCATCAGACATTGGGTCGATCAAATCGATTCTCAATGAGGAACTTAAGTTCCGTTTGGTATCGTTGTAGCTTTTAAAATAATTGTTATCAGTTGTGCTTCTATTCAGCCATGAAAAGAAGTAAAATAGTACTTGGTAAATTTCAACTTTAATTTGAAAAGTAGGTTAGAGTGTTTGGTAAATAAATAAAAAACAATTCATTTTTTATATAATAAATAAAATAGACTTATAATCAACTTTTTAATTTTTTTTTTGTAATTTAAAATTTCAAATAATTGTTTAGTATGATAAATTTTATTTGTTATAGATTAATTTTTAAAGATTAAGGAAAATATCTTTATTTAAAAAGATGAATATAGTATACTTCTTTTTTAAAAAATAATGCATTTAACTCATGAAAAATAGAAATAGATTTAATTCGTGAAAAATAGATTAATATATAAAATAAAAATTTAAAACTAAATATTAATTAAAAATTCAACCTGATTTTAGGAGGATTTAAAAGCTAGGATACTACTTTTAAAGTCAACGTGAAATTCCGTTTTTTTACAAATGCAAAAACCGATTAATATTTTTTGCTTTTTGACACAACTAATGCAATACCAAACGTAGCCTTAAAATAGTAAGTTTTCATTTGGGAGCATGGGATTTGAAGCTATTTTTTCAATTATTGACGAGGCTTTTGTATTCAGTGGATCAGTCTCAACTACAATTTCAATGCGTTTGAAATTTAACACTATTGTTCACAGTGAATAGTCACCATTGATTTTGGTTTCGTCAATTAATCTTTTGGTAGGCCGAAATGCACTGCGTCTGAACATCAAGTCGCACGACGCATTGTATCATCAAAAATGGATTTTGAGCAAGGGGCATTTGTCCATCGATCATGAGTTGCAACTGCTTAGAAAGTTTTAGAAATTCGACGCTAGGAATTTTCATGCATTTAACTAATAATTTGCTTGTGTTCTCCTTATCTAATCCTTTTATTCTGATAGCCGCAGTTTACATGTCCATTTTGAAGGTAACTGTAGGTGTATTCTTTGTCCATTCATCAGATTTTGTGGCAGGGCTAATAAACATAATCGAGCACAAAGAATTGAAGTACACAACTGATGGACACAAATTTCACCAATTATTCAACATTAATCACAAGTATAGCCTATGTAATCCTGAGTTTTTTTTTTTCTCTGTAAAAGATTTAGGTTTAGTTGTGCTGGCTCATAGTTCTTTAACTGTTACTTTTGTCCGAATTCTATTAGCCATTTTATGAGCTTGGTAAGGATGGTATTTAGTGCATGCATTTTTTTTTTTACGTAAACATAAGAAAAGCATATATAAGTCGCCTCATGTATTCCATGAGCAATCTTCTTTAGAAAACTAGTAAATGTAAAATTACCTTCCATCAAATTCTTTAGCTTCTCAATACAAGAACTTTCATTATTCTTGACGAAACCTTCCCCGACGCAGGAAAAACCATCGACGCATCTAACTTCCTCCGATGGTGAAATGGCGGCGTCGGGAGAAAATCCAATCCCGACGGATCATTTGCTGCCATCAAGGTAACGAATCTATCCCAACGGTCTGAAATCCAATTGTAGAGCGTATTCAGCTATCTCGACGGTATCATGATTGTCGGGCGATGTTTTTGTTCTCTCGATGGTTGAAGCAACATGGTCCGGGGAAAGTCCCTTGCCCGATGGTTCTGGACCGTCGACATATAACGAAATAGAAAATTGAGAAAATTTATAGGAAATTATTAAATTCTCCCAATGGTGCTCGAGCATGTTTTGGTCGACAGTATAGAGGTAACCATCGGGATACTATTTGGTTTTCCCGACGGTATTTAAGTGACCGTCAAAATTTGTATTTTGACCGAGGTTTTGGAAAGATCGTCGGACGATCGTTATTACAATAAAAAATTTATGGAAAATTGTGAAGTTATGCCGATGGTGGTGTAAGAAGATTGTCGGCGGATGTGTATTAAATTCAAAATTAGGTGTGAAGTTGTGAAGTTATGCCGATGGTTGTGTCAGAACCCCGTCGGCATAACTTGGTGTTAGCCCGATGGTTTACATGGGACCGTTGGGATTTTGTAATTAGGTGGGAAGTTGTGAAGTTCTACCAACGGTTGTGTCAGAACCTCGTCGGCATAACTTGGTGTTAGCTTGACGGTTTGCATGTGATTGTCGGGATTTTGTAACTATTGGGAATTTGTGAAGTTATGTCGACAGTTGTATCAGAAACCTGTCGACATAAATTGGTGTTAGCTTGATGGTTTGCATATGACCATCGGGATTTGGTAATTGCCCCGTCGATTTTTGATTTACCATCGGGATATTGACATTTATCCCGACGGTTTACCAGACGATCATCGGGNATATGACCATCGGGATTTGGTAATTGCCCCGTCGATTTTTGATTTACCATCGGGATATTGACATTTATCCCGACGGTTTACCAGACGATCATCGGGAGAAGTTTGTTTAAAACCCTCGGTGCAGCTTCTTCTTTTCCTTCTTCCTCCATTTTTTTCTCTCATTTCGATCTCCAAAACGCAGGCATTCGATTTTTCTCATATGTTTGTCGTCTGGTCGCTATCCCATCCGCTCGCCGTTTAGTTCCGTGCAGTCGCCATCCTGTCCACTCGCCGTCCAGATGCCGTCAGGTCACCAGCTCACCCGTTCACCGTCCAGGCCTTCATTTTTTTGGTAACAATTAAAAGGTAGAAATTATTTGAAAATTAAAATGGTCCATATATTGCTAGAAGGAAGTGTGAAAAAATTTGTTCATTATTTTTGTTACATACAAATTAATCTAGAGTTTATGTTTGTAACTCCATTATGTTTAGTTAGTTTGTCAGCATATTATATCCTAATTTTACTATAAATCTATTTTCATCCCTTTTGTATAAATAGGATATACATACATGATCCATAATTGACATAATTTGTTAGAATATGAGTCTAAGAATCACCTAAAAATTGTGATGTGATTATTTGGTACCGTCAATATATTTTTTTAAAAATAATGTATTTAATTATTATTTTTTATTAATTATATATTTGGCATAATTTTACATCTCTCATAGTGAATTGTAATAATTATAATTAGTTAATATCTAACTAAGTTGTTAATATCACCTATTTAAATAAGTGATCATAAACATATAAATAAAAAAGGAATCATAATTTTTATATACATAAAAATGACATAAAGGATAAATTAAAACTCTAAACTAATAATTATATCTCTTAAAACTCTAGATTTTGTTAATAATTTAGAATTATATCTTCACTTTATTTCATTTACAATCAACTCAAAATCATAAAAATAAAATTATTCTTTCCTAAGAAATTATATCTTCACTTTATTTCATCTTTTAAGTAGTTAGTATTTTTACCTCTTGTTGAATCAATGAAACAAAATCCAAATCTATTATACTCATATATAACCTCTCACATACTAAATACAAAGTCCCACAAAAACTATACTTTTGACGAACTTTGAAGCTAAAAAAGACATGATATCACTCATCATCAACTTCCTCTCACATACTAAATCACTCATGCATAAACGATATCAGAAGTAGAAGAACGTGAGAATGACCAACCTCAGTTATTAAAAATTGTGAATAGTATTACTTTTACAGTCGATGAATCAATGAACGATATCAATTTATGTAGAGTTGATCTTGATCCAATAGTCGTAGAAGAATAGATAATTCAGCGAGTTGATGATGACTTTATAAATGAAGAGGAGGAGGATGTACAATCATTTTCTAATGGGAGTTTGAATATCGATGAACATCTTAATGATATGGAATAACCATGTAAATATGTATCTTCTTTTTCATTTCATAACTTACATATTGTTGTATAACATATATATTGTTGTTTGCGCAAAAACAATGGTAGGCCACACTGATGAAGAGGCAGTCTTAGAGTATTTAGCGATCGAGCATGTTGGCGGATCATCTTCCGTGGGAGATAATTCAGGTTATTTTAGATCCATAATTGGTAATTTGTATATAAACTAATGTTTAATTAAACTAACGATATATAATTTCTTCAGACTCTACTTGTACGACTAATAGGGTTGGACGTGGATACTCTCGAAATGTTGATTTGGATAGATATGTGCAACAATTTGGGAGAATTCCTATCAAGATCGATCCTGTATGGGAGAAACCAATTTGCAACAATGCAACAAGGTCTAGCAATACCATTGGTACCAACATTCGGGAATCTTTTTATGTTTAGGATCATGGAGAGAGGTACCAATAGAAACTAGAAAGCTAGTTAAAAGTTGATTGTTGATAAGATGGTTATTTGATATTTTACAAATTTATATATGCATCTGCATCTGCAGAGATACTAATTAGTTTTTCTTTTCTTTCTTAATTTAGAACCATTTTGTGTTAGACTTGTCCATCTAATTGGTCAATAATTTCATCGATGAACAGATCAAAAGTTCGTTCAAAGAGTATGGGGGGTGGGGGAGGCGGGGGGGGGGGAAGACGACAATAGAAAGATTGACACTTTTTATGCAACGAGTTCGAATCCACCGATTGGAAAGTAAGAACTTTTTTTTTTTGTTTGTTTACTTACATTTCAATTACTCATTTCCTTTTAATTTCTCATTTCTTAGAAAGTGGCACAGACTAATCAAAGGAATCGGTCAGCCCAAAAATACCCTCATACAACTGGTTCTAAACTTTCATACGCACACGAGAATCCACGGTAATATTAAAAGTATTTCAGTTTGTGCTAAATTATGTTAGTCCATGTATTGAGATTGTGAATATATATATATATTTTTATTTAAATAAAACTTAGTAGAGGTATGTGTTGTAGATATAAGTTTAAGTAAATGTAGATATGTATTAGTTTGTTTCAATTGTTATGAGTTAGTTGGGTTTAAGTTGGGTTTTAAGTACAAGTATGTTTAAGTTTAAGTTGGTTTGTTTAAGCAAATGTAGATATGTGTTGGTTTGTTTCAATTCTGAATTCTGTTGGTTTGTATATTGGGATTGCGAATAATTATTTTTTGGGAGGGGGAGGTTTGTTTCAATTGTTATGAGTTGGTTGGGTTTAAGTTGGGTTTTAAGTACAAGTATATTTAATTTTAAGTTGGTTTGTTTAAATAAATGTTGTTGGGATTGATGCCCTAAATCTCGTAGGGTTCTATAGTTTGTAAACATTGTATGAACAAACTCTTATGTGATTAATAATATATGATATTTTATTCACTTTGTCTACAAAATATGTGATATTTTAGTTGCATTAACCAAAAACCAATAAATTAACATCCAAGGTTATCATTGTAACTTAAACATATATGTGGAGACATATAAGTGGATCATATTTAAGTGATAACCTAAATGGTCTGTAGTAAATGGATAAGGTTGGGTACCTTGGTGATACTACGAGTATGACCTGCTTTGTAGGTGTTACAATTGTTGTAAACTACTACAAATGATCTAATCGTGATCATTCATGTATTAAACATGCGAGCGGGGATATTCTATACAAAGGAGTTTCTATAAGACCAAACCACGAAATGTTTAGTCTTATTATATAACACTGTTCATAATAAAGACTTACATTTCACTAGGATGACCATAGGTAACATGACCTGAATCCTAAGTGAGTTGTGAACTCCTGCTTATGAGGGCGGTCCTTTGATTTGTATGGGTGAGAGTGGCCAGATCACCGACTTATCAAGCCTACCATTTTGGGTATTCGTTTGATTGGGGAGCTTGGAACACAGCTATACAAGATGGAATTCACTCATTCCCTGAAGCAGGGGTAAGTAGATAAATTGCTCCCTTAAGGGTTGATTCCAGGTCTTGAACGATGTGGCGCCACACCCTCTCCTGGTCCGAGAGGGGTTTAGTCATAGTAGGACTATGATCTATTGTTCATTAGAGGGATCAGTGGTACTTAAGAAGTTAGATGTAACTATAGATGCAAAATGGTAAATTGGCCTAATTGTACTTACGAGCAATTTGTGAAGGGTCATCGTACTGTTGATTGGTTAGATCCAATGGACACAGAAATATATTTGTAGTACGAAGAGTGAATTATCGATCTTTAGTAGAGTGCCCGACAATTAACGGATGGTGGATAATGTAATTAAAGAGTTTAATTAATTATTCATGTACTGTTGGAGCTTCAAGCTACAGGTCCATAAGGTTCCCTTGGTAGCTCAAAAGGATTTAGTTGAGAATAAGTTTTTGAGTTAATTTGAATTGTTCAAATTAATAAGAGGGATTTAATTATATATGATATAATTAAATTGTTCTTCGATTATATATGATATAATTGTTCATAATGTATTTGATACATTATAGTTTAATGAGAGGAAATAATTATTTGAATGAGAATTCAAATATTTTCTATGAATGTGATTCATAATTGTTAAATTTAATATAAATACTATAAAATAGAGAAAAGAAACTATAGTTTATATTGTATGTGAACAATATTAACTATAGGTTATATATTATATTTGATATAACATATAGTTTAATATAAATATAATAATGATAAGTTAGTTATCATATTTATTTATATTATTTTATTATTATTTGAATAATAACTTCCCCATCATTTCTCTCCTATCACCTTAGTGAGTGGTTATTAATTTTAATGGTAAGAGAAATAAAAGAAAAGTGGTTTTCTCTTCTTTTTCAACGTTTGTAATTTGCTGAGCGATTGAGAATTTCTGTGTTCTTGATTTTTTGAGAGCTTTCTCAATCTTCTTCTTTCCTCCACCCAAAACTATCCCTCATAACCAAAATAGCTAGCAGCCCACCACAACTGAATTCTCAACCCGAGAATACCAAAAGCTCTTTGTGGTTGTGTCTGGTTTGTTTGGTACGAGAAAATCTTTAAAGAAGGTCCTTCAAGAAGTTGTTGTTTCGTGACTGTCGAAGGAGGTTACGTGAAGGAAAAGGTCTTTAAAGGTAATGTATCTTGAAACCCCTTTTATTGTAAAGGGAATGCTGTAATTTATTTTGAATGCATATTTATTGTATGCTTACTGTAAGTTTTGTTTTCAATAATTAATGGAATTTGATAATCCACTTCTACTCAAGGATCTTCTCAAACGAGTTCCTTCAAATGTAGTGTTCATTTGTTTCAATTCTTAATTATGTGTTTTGTATATTGGATTGAGAATGATTTTGGTGGGGGGGGGGGGGGTGGTGAAATTCAATAAACATTTAAAAAAAAAAAAAAAACTAAGTGGGAGGTGTTGGAGATGAATCCCTAAACTCTCGTTGGTCCTGTAGTTTGTAAACATGTATTGAACAAATGCTTGTGATGTAATAATATATGACATTTTTCTTCACTATTGTCTATGGAACATTGGATGTTTTATTTTCTTACCACAACCAATAAACTAAGATCCCTGGTTGTCATTGTAACTTAAGCATGTATGTGGAGAGATACAGGTGGATCATGCCTTAAGTATGACCAAAATAGTTTGTAGTATATGGATATAGGAGGGATACCTTATCCTGGTAACACTACGGATGCGACCCGCTTTGTAGAATAGTTACAAGTGTTGTGACTTGCTACAAATGGTCTGATCCTGATCATTCATGTAGAGACATGTGAGCGGGACGTCGTATACAAAGAAGTTTGTATAAGACCAGACCACGAAGTGTTATAGTCTCGTTATATAACTCGTTCATAGACAGAGACTTTACTTCACTAAGGTGTGGTTGTCATCCTGAATGAGTCGGGAACTCCTGCCTTTGAGGGCAATCCTTTGATTTGCATGGGTGCGAGTGGCTAGATCACCGACTTAAACCTACCACTTTGGAGATTCGTCTAATTTGGAAGCTGGGAACTCAGCTACATAAGATGAAATTCACTCATTCCCGAAGCAGGGGTAAATAGATAGATTGCTCCCTTAAGGGCTGATTCCAGAACTTGAACGATGTGACGCCACACACCATCTCATGGCCCGAGAGGTGTCCACACATAGTAGGACTATGTTGTATTGTTCATTAGAGGGATTGGTGGTACTTAAGAAGTTAGATGTAATTACAGAGGCAAAACGGTAAATTGGCTTGCTGTAATTACGAGCATCTGTGAAGGGTCATCATACTGATGATTGGTTATATCCAATGGACATAGAAATATATCTATGGCAAGAAGAGTTCAATTATCGGTCTTTAGTGGAATGCCTGACAGTTAATGGATGGTGGATATCGTGACTAAAGAGTTTAGTCAGCTATTCACGTACCGTTGGAGCTTCGAGCCATAGGTTCATAAGGTCCCCTTGGTAGCTCAATGGGTTCAAGTTGAGAATCAATTTTTGGGTCAATTTGAAGTATTCAAATTGACAAGAGGGAGTTTGATTATATATGATATAATTAAACGGGTCAATTATATAAGATATAGTTGACATGATGTATGAGATACATATAATGGAGGAAAGGATATAAATATGATTTATATCTAGTGGAGGAGAAAATGACTATGGTTCATATGTTGCATATGATGTGATATTAAACCATAGGTTAAAAATATAATATGATTATATTTATTTTTTAATTTAACAATTATGGGATAATTATTGGCGATTTTTTCTCCGTAATCGAATGAGATAGTGAGAGGTTGCATTCAGTTTTCGTAACTGAAGACTCAAATGCAAATGGTTTTCATTTTGCAAAATATCCACTACTACAAAATCTACATTACTTGACACTTATAGTTTTTAATTATTTGGCGTTTATGTAGAAAAAAGTCAAGTAATATGATTTTGGACAAAAAAAGGTCAAGTAAAAGGGTTAAAAAAACGGAGATAGATGGAATATTTCAGATATTTTCACGCGAACCTTTATTTGACACGATTTTCGTGTCAAGTAATATAAGTCTTACTTGACACGTTTCACGTGTCAAGTATAAGAAGCTCTTACTTGACATTTTTTTCGTGTCAAATAAAAGGGTTAAAAAAGTGGAGATTGACGGAATATTTCAGACATTTTAACGTGAACCTTTACTTGACATGATTTTTGTGTCAAGTCATATAAGGTCGTACTTGACATGTTTTACGTGTCAAGTATAAGAAGCTCTTACTAGACATTTTTTTTGTGCAAGTAAAAGGGTTAAAAAAGCGGAGATTGACAGAATATTTCGGATATTTGATAGGCCTCCAATTTCGTAGGCGAATCATATAACATTTGGTAGTTCCGGGTAAGCGATCGCGGGGTCTTTGTGGGCGATCGTCTAGTGTTAATCAGCGATCGTATAGCACTAGGTAGGCGATTGTATAACATTTTGTTACTCAGCGATTGTGTAGCGAAGCTAAGCGATCGTGTAGCCGAGCTCAGCAATCGTGTAGCATTTGGTACGCAATCGTATAACATTGGGTAGACGATCGTATAACATTTTGTTACTTAGCGATCGTGTAGTATTTGGTAGGCGATCGTATAGCATTGGGTAGACGATCGTATAGCATTTTGTTACTCAGCATTCGTGTAGCAGAGCTAAGCGATCATGTAGCATTTGGTAGGCGATCATATAGCATTGGGTAGGCGATCGTATAGCATTTTGTTACTCAGCGATCGTGTAGCAGAGCTCAACGATCGTGTAGATAATTTAAGCGATCGTATAGTATTTTGTAAACGATCGTTTGGACTTGTTAAGCGGTCGTCTAGTCTTTGTTTGTCTATTAATATTTTCATGTGAACCTTTACTTGACATTTTTTTAGTGTCAACTAAAATATTAAAAAGATTTATCTAATAATATTTTTTTCTTACTTTAATGAAAAGTCCTAGATTTATAACTTCATTTTCTCCATTTCCCTCCTTCCCCAAACCATTGGCCATCCACATTTATCCTAGTTTCCTCCACCCGAATTTCTCTAGTCCGTCAGTGTTGTCGTCCGTGGTCGTCTTCTGTCGGTGGTATCGTCCGATGGGTCATCCGCTGCCGATGGTGTCGTCTGGTGGGTCGTCCGCTATCGCTAGCCCGTGGTCGTCGTTCTCTAGTCGCCTTGCCTCCGTCCATGGTCGTCCACTGCCGATGGTGTCGTCTGGTTGGTCGTCGGTCCGTGGTGCCATTGGGATCGTTCACTGTGAGTAAGTATTTCATGCAAACATTTTTGTTATGTGTATATATATATATTTAATTGAAATGTGTATATATTTGTTATGTGTATGTTTCTTTTTTAGTTTGAGGATGCACTTTGTGATTAGATTAGATGATACAGTTTGGGGATGCACTTATGGATGATGTTTCTTTTTTTCAGTTTGAGGATGCACTTACGGATGCAGTTTTTTTTAGTTTGAGGATGCAGTTTGTGATTAGTTTGTGATATTTTGTTGATTTGTTTGGTTTTATGGGTTTTTGTGATTCTGTTGGAATATAATGTTTGATTATTTGGACCAAATTTTGGTGGATTGTTTATGTTTTAGATATTAATTTTGCTGATCTGCTTAGTTTTTATGTCTTCAATCATCTTCCGCGAATAAAGATTCTTAAGTTCTCACACAAAGTCTTATGACAAAAATAAAAGTGTACAAAATAGTGGGTTAGTTTAATTGCAAAAACAATGCAAGTATCTAGCCCAAAAGATAAAAATCCTATAATTGGAGACATGTCCTTTTATGGGGTAATACAAGAGATTTGGGAACTAAATTATAATACTTTTAAGGTTTCAATTTTTAAATGTGATTGGGTTGAGAATAGTGATGGCATAAAAACTGATGAGCTTGGTTTTGTGTTAGTTGACTTAAATAGAATAGCCCACAAGAATGATTCTTTCATACTGGCATCCCAAGCAAGACAAGTATTTTATGTTGAGGATCCAAGTGATGGTCGATGGTCTATTGTTCTTAATCTACCACAAAGAGATTTTGAGGATCAATACAATGACGATGAACTTGGAGATACTACTCTACATTGTCAAGGAATTCCTAAAGTCATGTTAGATATTGAATCTATAATTGATTTGGATGAGAACACTTCAACATATGTAAGAGTTGATTGTGAAGGCACATGGATTCCTAAAGAGTAAATGTATGGGTGGGTTTTCACTTACTAATTAATTTTTATAATTTTGTTGTATCTGACACCTAACTAAACTATTTTCTATTTTTCAGGATAATTCTTACACCATGGAGATGGCAAGTGATGAGGACTTGCAGCTTGGTTTGGATAATGTCAATGAAAATATGGAACCGAAGCAAGATGAAATACCAGACAAAAAGAAAAGGCGAACGCGAGGACCGACTATTATGCATGAGATAACAAAAATTAGGAGTGTAGGGGAATGCCCAAAACTTTTTTTGTGTAAATATTTTGTTCAGCCATTATAGGTTACATACTTCAAAGAAATGTGTGGTGGGGGATAGAATTTTAGTCTTGTGAAATTGGAATATATAGCACATATAGATTGGTCGTACAATTGTGGAATTATCATATATTGGGGTGGGTTGATAGAGTAATGTAAATTTTTGGAATGATCGTACTGTTGTACGATTCGTCTTGTAAATTTTGGAACCGTTCATGTAGACATGAGTAATAGAAGAATGGAATTGTTTATTTTAGTATTCTTAATTGTTACGTTGGATGTATTGAGCTGATATGTAGATATGAAATATATGTGCAACTGTTTAGTTGATGTAATTCTCTTATTGGAACAAATGTAATGCAGGAAATGAGAAATGGAAATTAAATTTGAATGTTTAATTTGGAAAAAAAAACATAGATGACATTGAAAATGTGTCAAGAATTATATTACTTGACCCTTATTTCGTGTCAAGATAAAAAAATATACTTGACAAATAAAAAATGTCAAGAGTAATCACAATAATAAGTGTCAAGAATTAATACACTTGACATGTCATTAGTGTCAAGTGTATTATATTTCATGACACGGAAAATGTGTCAAGAATTATTTCTCTTGACGTTTTTACAGTGTCAAGTTATCACATTATAATTGACACTCGAATAGTTGACGCTTTTATAAGTGTCAAGTATATCCTTTACTTGACATTGGAAAAACGTCAAGTAATCCAATTTCTGTAGCAAACCGAGAGCATACACGACAGCTCAAAGTTTACTAAACGATCATGTACACGTGTGCATTTCTTAACCGATTGCATAGAATTACATAAACGATCGTCTAGCTTTTTTTAAGTAATCGCGCATCCGAGCATTTTACTAAACGATCGTCTATACGATCAGCCTTAGTTTACTACACGATTGTACATTTTTTATTAAACGATCAAGCAGTCGTCTATACGATAGACTTCCAATATCTCCCACTTGCTTGGTTGTGGTAAGCGATCGTTCCTTCTTCCTTCCCTCTACCAAATCCAACAGAGCCCACACCTCCTAGATTCTCACTTCGAGAATATCGAGGTTTCCGAGTGGTTGTGTCCTCCATTGTTGCCTTGTTCGTGAAGAGTTCGTTCGTGGGTAGACGATAACAAGATTTGGTGGGCAGTTGGTTTGGCTGGCGTAGCGACAGTGAGAGGTGCATTCCTTTGACGAGAGCGAAATTTAAAGGAGAAAAAGAGTTCTTCAACTAGTATGTATCTCGTTCCTTTGTTGTTTGAAGTTTAAAGCATGCTGTAATTTGTTGTTAAATGCATAACGTGTATGTTTGATTGTGAATGCACTATTTCTAACAATGAGTTTGGAATGATCTTACTTCTGCTCAGAGGTCCTCTTTGATAAGAGTTCCTTCATGAGGGGGGAAGGTAAGTTGGTTTCTTTAAGTAAACGTATATATAAGTTTAAGTAAATGTAGATATGTCTTGGTTTGTTTCAATTCTTATGAGTTGGTTGGGTTTAAGTTGGGTTTTAAATTCTATATTAGGTTAGAGATTGAAATATGTAGTTATGAGTTCGTTGGGTTTAAGTTGGGTTTTAAGTTTTATATTAGGTTTGAAGTTAAAGTGGGTTCTATTTGTTAATGTTCTTATATTGGTTTTAAGTTCTATATTGAGTTTGAGATTGAAATATGCAAGTTTGAGTTGGTTTGTTTCAATTCATTAATGTTCTTAGTGGAGTTTTAAATTCTATATTCATTTTGAGATTTATATATGGTATATTGAGCATTAAACTTATTTAAATTTATATTTTGTAGGTACCTCGAGGTTTATGTTGTAGATGCATCTCCCGACAAATTTATTTAGATTGTAGATGATGTTATTTTCGATTTAGGAATTGTGGATTAAGGTTGTAGATGCATCTCCCCATAGGACCCGATGCTATCATGTATTGTTATTTTAGATTAAGGAATTATGGATGTATTGTTTTAATTAGAGACGAATAATATGTTTAAGACTTGAAATTCAAACATGTTTTCTATATATTATTTACTATTGTAGACATTTACTTGATCTTGGCAATTTTTATATTAGTTTGAATGATATTTATAAAATTCAAACATGTATGACATTTGAAAAAAAATAGATTTAAATAAAGAAAGAAAAAAAGCTAATTTCGATGGTTAAATATATAATCCCGACGATACAAAGGGTGGGGAAAACCATAATTTAATGCATTTTTTTATCTTCTCCCAACGCTAAGGATCAAACCCCCGACGGTTCATGGGGTTGAAAAAAGATACAAAATCCCGACAGTGCAAGGTCACCGTCGGGATAGGATAATTGAATATCTTCCGATGATGACACTAATTTGTCACCGTTGGGATTTAATTATTTATCCCGATGGTGGCTTCTCACCATCTGGCGAACTTTTTTATCCCGACGCTCTTAATAAATTACAATCGTTGGGGTTTACAAATTATCCCGATAATGTTGTTTAGGGTCAGCGTAAAAGCCCATTCTCCATCCGTCGAGATAACAGTTTTTTCCTACGATACCACTGTTATACCATCGAGGAAGGTTATGTCAACAAGGCTTTGCCCACAATCCGCCCCAAAGATTGTTTGACTGTCAGAAAAAGTTTTGCCGACGCTCTTTTAGACTAATCCCAACGATTCTCAACGTTGGAAAAGGTTCAAATTATTGTAGTGTGTCTTGCTTCTTCTAGTGTTCTTTCCATTGAAAATCATAGGAATTTGAAACCGTCTTGCAAGTATAAATTCAGTAACGTAACTTGTATAATACCTTATTTATAGTGCGCTTCTTGCCAAATTGCTGAACCAAAAGGCTGAAGGTTATTTCCCAGTGGAAAAGATGTTAAATGAGGAGAATGAGCTCATGCACCAAGCTATTTTCACTTATCCAGATTATCAAAGTCGTTGGTTTTTGTTAGTAACTCAAAACTGCAAATTAGTTTTTGAGTTGGTCTAGTCAATTCCTAGTTTCTAGAAAATAGTTGAAGTTATTTTTAGTTGTAGTCAAGTCTAAGTTCCTATTCTTGTGGAGTTAGTGGGATTAGTTACTAACATTTTGGAATCTATTTTTAGATTCAAGATATGTATTTATATGGAGTTTTCTAGAATGAAATGAACACACTTCCCATTTTTCTCATTTCCCTCGCATTAGTTAGAACAACACTGGTATCAAAGCTCTCAATTCTTAAGGGATCTGTGAGTGAGAATTAGTGAAATATCTCCGAGAGAAACTGAGTGATTGTCACACCCCGCTCCATATTACCCTCTTAACCTGGATGGAATGGTGACTGCAACATTTACCAACCCCCTTATTGGCACTTACTGCCTATCTAACCTGTTAAATTTGCTCAAACCCTAAATACATACATTTCATTAATATACTAAACTAATTAACTCAGAACTTAACACATTTACATTACAGGGTTTCACAGCACTGTTTTACATGAATATTACAACTTAGTGAGCCCCATCTAAAATACTAGTCCCTATCTGACAGACACATGTGTACTAACTAATACATGTCTTCAATTAAGCTTCCTTCAACCTGACTCTTTGAGTGGCAGAGCAGCAGTAGAGAAGTCTTTTGGGAACCGACCGCTACCTGAAAGGAAAATATTTGAAAATATGAGTTAGAAGCCCAGTGAGTGACTAGCATTTAAAGCATAACGTTCATACATAAATTTGATATTATAACTGAAAGCTTTAACTGAAAACATAAACTTGGCAACTATTATTCATGTCATCATCAACATCATATAGAACTTTTTTATGCTTTGCTGGACTATGCCTTAGTCTATCAGTCTAGAGTGGCCCTCTTGCTCACTCTTTATTATCCTTTACTACATTACTACTTAACTGGGAAGGAACCCTTTTGTTCTCTTCCTAAAAACATAATTTGCAACCTTAGTTGAGAGAGAACCTTTACTCAATTCCTCAATGTCAATCCAAAGTTAGTGTGGAGTGATCTCTACAATACCAATAACAACTTTTCTTATATTCATGTGATTCTAGTTTAAGTACCGTCATACCTTAAGTACAACTGCTCAGATACCTTCTCTGTATACTTCAGTATCGAGCTGCTCGGATACCTTCTCCATGTCCTTCAGTATCGAGCTATTCAAATTCTAGGACAAAGTTTCAGTACCTTCTCATCTAGTCCTTCAGTACCGAGCTATTCAAACCTAGGACTAAGCTTTAGTACCTTCTCATCTAGTCCTTCAGTACTGAGCTATTCAAATCTAAGACTGAGTTTTATTACCTTCTCATCTAGTCCTTCAGTACTAAGATACTCACACTGAACTTGCTTATTCTTATCTCTTAATGACTTAGTTGCCCAAAAGCTTTCTATACTAACACATCCTCTTGTTCATTGAAAAGCATAACATAAACATAACATTAATGTGAGATGCGTTGCCTGGTAACTATTTGAGAATAGTTGTCATAAATAGCTTTCAGTAAACATGCATTGCTGGACATTCATAAGCATTAACAATTTACTTAAAACATTTAAAGCATTTAGAGTCACTCACAGCTCGTCGGGGCTCCTAACGATTTATATGCCTCTCCTAGCTCCTCTTGGCCTGAAAGGACATAATCCTAGGTTAGATTCCTTTGAATTCTCAGCAAAATGCTTCAGGTAGCTCGCTTACTAATGGAACTTTCACCAACAAAACAACATTACTAGTAAGATGATCATTATGAGCAAGATCATCCTCATCAGCGAGATTTACCACTTCCAGCGAGATTTGTGACTTTCTTAACTCACTTTCGCTCTCGCTCATTTTCTTATCTCTCTTTCATTCTCGCTCATTTTCTTATCTCTTGCTCGCTCTCGCTCACTATGGTGAGCTGTTTGCTTATTCTTCCCAAGCAGCTGCCTGTTTATGCACCGATTCCCTGTTTCAACTTCAAAATTCATAACTTAAAATCCAGAACTCTTTTTAAGAAACTTTCTTCTATAAACTTGTTTAGAATTGATTAACTTTTTTACCTTAAAATATCGGCCCCAAATTCCTTGTAATTTGGTTTGGAGCTTCCAATATTCACTTCGAGCTTTGATTAATCCGAGAATCTGCCCCTTCTGCAAATTCTTCACTTTTTGTTCTTCTCCCCATGAGATCTGTCTCCGGAAAAATAACCTTAAAATCTAGGTCCCAGCTTTCAAATTGCACCGATCTCACTTAATTTGCTCAAGTCGTTTTCGAAAACCTAGCTTTTGAAGTTCCTCTTCCTTTTATACTTCCTGCCGCCTCCTCTGTTCAATGATCAAACCGCCACCTCATCCAGCACTTAGTGCTTCTGACCCAATTCCAATTAGTGAGTTTCTTCAATTAATTTTTTTTTCCTTCTCTTCCTTCATAACCCAAGTTAGGCCTTCGCCTCATTATATGAATTTAGCATGCATCGAGTTTCAACGCCTTGCGTACATCACATACTCCATTGTCTAACGCCCAGTGCCTATCGTCTAGTGCCTAATGTCTATCGTCTAGCACCCAACGTCCATCGTCTAGTGCCCAACATCTATCGTCTAGCACCCAACGTCCATCGTCTAGTGCCCAATGTCTATCGTTTAGTGCCCAACGTCCATCGTCTAGCACCCAATGTCTATTTTCTAGTGCCCAACGTCCATCATCTAGCGCCTAATGTCTATCATCTAGCGCTTTTGTGCAGCTCATCGTCTAGCAATAATGCTGATCGCGCAGTACCAATGCTCCATCGCTTAGCGCTATCGTCCAAAGTATAGCGCTATCGTTTAGCTCCGCGCAATTACTACACGATTGCCCAACGCCTGCTTACACGATCGCCTACCTCATCGTGTAGTGTCGTTCACTTACTAGACGATCGCATACCCAATTGTATAGTGCCGCTCATCTGCCACCCGATCTTCCAGCGCCTTTACTCGCACACACTTGAGGCTGCCGCAAGCCTTATTAATGCATCATGCCTTTCAACCCATGCGTTCATCCTTAGTACCAACACATGGTTTATCCTTGCCTTCAACATTTAACCTCTACAAGCCTTGGTTGCTACACCCGCAACCCCATACGTCCACACTTCTCCACAACGCTTGCCTACACTTTGCTACCATACTTAGCCAATTTTCACTTGTTATATTATCTAAAACTCACCCTTGACTAAGTATTTCTAACACTTAGAATTTTCTTCCTCCATCTGCCTACTTTCTTTACCTTCTTTCATAATTTTACATAACACGCTTGTTACTCACTTATGTAGGAAAAATGGAGTACGGGGTTGACAATGATACACCTGTGAGAGTTGTTAAAGATGGAATTAGGATCAAACAGTCTTTCTTCATTGGCTCCATCTGTGTTTGATGGTGAAAACTACCAGGCATGGGCTATCAGAATGCAAGCCTACATGGAGGGTTGTGATTATTGGGAAGCAATTGTGCAAGACTATGAGATTGCTCCACTTCCTGATAACTCAACAATACATCAGATGAAGACTCACAAGGAGAGGGTCACTAGGAAGGAAAAAGCTCGAGCTTGCCTATATGCAGCTGTGTCTCCCGCCATATTCAACAGAATTATGGCTTTGAAGTCGGCAAAGAAGATCCGAGAGTTCCTCAAAAGTGAGTATGAAGGTGATGAGAGGATTAAAGGCATGAAAGTGTTGAACTTGGTGCGAGAATTTGAGAGAATGCAAATGAAGAATTCTAAGTCCATTAACGAGTATTCAGATAAGTTATTGGGATTGCTAACAAGGCAAAAACATTAGGAACCAATTTATCTGACAATAGATTGGTTCAGAAGATTCTAGTTTCAGTACTTGAGAGATATGAAGCAATCATTGCTTCCTTAGAAAATACTAAAGACCTCTCAGAACTCAAGGTGATAGAAATGGTTAGTGCTTTGCAAGCACAAGAGCAGAGGATGTTGATGAGACAGGAAGGAAGCATTGAGGGGGCATTGAAAGCTAGAGTGCAGTAGGGAGAAGGTGGAAGAGAGAAGAAGGGGAAAGGAAAGAAGAGAAGTGGCAGCAGTAGTTTAGAGTCTGCTGCAAAGGATGCTAGTAATACATGCAAACACTATGGGAAGCCGAATCATCCAAATTCCAGATGTGATGGAACACAAGATATATACAGCGAAAAAAGGACCTAATTACACTCTAATTGCTTTTAATTAAAAAAAAATTAGCATGCAATTGAAGGAAAAAAACAGTAAATTAGAAAATTACTTTTGAAGCTCCCGAAAATCGCTTTTCCTCGTTGAATCTCGATACGAACTCTTTCGAACCACCACTAGAGTTGACTTACTATCCTCTGGACTCAAAACTAAATTGTGGGACTCGGTGGATGAAGAAACCGAGAGAGAGAAAGAGATAAAAAAAGAAATGGATTTTTGGGTTGGGTTTTGGGTTATGAATTTTCCTCAAAATAGTGTTTTTTTTTCAGCCCAAATTTGAAAACAATTTTGGCAAAATGGGCAAAAAAATTTTTCATTAAAATTGAAAGTCCAATTTATAGAAAAAAGCCATGCAACAATTGCATGAAACAAATCCATAAAAATCCAACACCTAGAATCCATTATCTAAGCGGGCTTAATGTCTCCACTATAAGCCAACACCTAGCCCACTATTTTGTTAATAGAATTATCTGACAAAAGTTTGGATTTTCCCACTAACTTTAGTCAAAGGGCAAAATAATCATTTTGTCCAAGTCAAACTTTGATAAAAAAAGTCAACATTTTGACTTTTATGATTTTTTCCGTGTTGACTAATTTTGACCTCCCAACCATGAATCCACATTTATTTTCTCAAAATTCAAATCACATTTGAATATAAGATCGGTCAAAGTTTGACTTTTCAAAGTCAAAAGTCAACACTTTGACTTTTACATCTTTGACCATTTCCATTATTTTCGAGCTTCCGAATATGAGTGTATTCATATTCTTGATATTTAAATCACATTTAAATATTAAAACTGTATCTCTAAACTGAAAAAACCGACCATTATATCACATATACTTGTCGGTTTCTCTCTCTTCACCTAATTCGAACAATTCGAATTATTCTATCATACTATTCTAAGTTTATTCCATATGAGATAGTAGGGGAACCTAATGAACCTATAGATCATGGGCTCCAATGATCCGAGATTAGCTGGCTAAACTCTTTAGACGGAGCTAATCAACATTCTACTCACGGGTCATTCCACTATAGTCCCGTAGTTGCACTCCCCTCACTATAGATATATTTGTGTCCATTTTATATAACCATGATTAGTAAGCTAATCCTTCACAGGTTGTTAGTAATCTCGGCTGGGTCATAAAAATCGTTTTACCCCCAAGACTACATCTTGTTCCTTAAGTTCCATTGATCCTCTAGTGAACAATTGGTTTAAGATCCAACCTATAAACTAAATCCCTCTCGGGCCAAGGAGAGGGTGGGGCTCCTTGTTCAAGACCTAGATTCAGTACTAAATGGAACAACTTATCTATTATCCCTATAACGGGTAGGAGTGAATTCCGTCTTGCACCCTATGTTCCCAGCTATCCACTTGATCTTACCCCTGAAATGGGAGGCTTATTGGGCCAGTGATAATGAGCTGCCCTCACCTATGCAGATCTAAGGATAATTCCGAGTGAACAGGAGTTCATAGTTAGCTTAGGATTAAGATTAAGTTACCTAGGTCATCAATTAATGAAATAGTCAGTTTTATACATAAAATGAATTTTAGAACGTAAAAAGTGACTATTTCATGGTTTAGTCTTATGCAAATTCATTGCATAGGATGCTCCCACTCACATATCTCTATATGAACGATTCAGGATCACATTGTTTGTACTAACTACAAAGTGGGCCGCATCCATAGTGTCCCCAGAACAAGGCGCCCAACCTTATTCATATACTATAGACCATTTTTAGGTTATATATTTGAACTTGATCCACATTTATGTCACTACATAAAGTTCAAACTACATTAAATAGCCTCAGGACCTTAGTTTATTCGATTCAAGATTACAATTTCAATAACAACTTTATCGAAAAACAAAACAAAATATATTTATTAATTTACAAACTACGAGTTTTAGGACATAAAATCTAACAAGATGTGAAGTGTAGAAGATGTCACTTATTGGGACACATTGAACGATTTTTGTAAGGAAGAAAAAACTCAATAGCAAGGAAGAGCACAATGTTATAGTACAACAAGAAGAAGATCAACTCTTTGTGGCTACTTGGTTCTCATCAGTCACTCAATGTGATGGTTGGTTGGTTGATAGTGGGTGTACCAATCACATGACAAGTGACAAAGAGTTGTTCAAGGACCTTGACAAGTCATTCAAGTCAAGGGTGAAGATAGAAAACAATGGGTATCTAGAAGTAAAGGGGAAATGCACAGTGTCAATAGAGAGCTGTGCTGGAACCAAGTTGATTACTGAAGTGTTGTTTGTCCCTGGAATTGATCAAAACTTGTTAAGTATTGGTCAATTAGTAGAGAAGGGATTCAAATTGTTGTTTGAAGAAGGAAAGTGCCTCATTTCTGATTTCAATGGGAATGAGTTGTTCAAAATAAAGATGCAGCACAAGAGCTTCTCGTTGGATCCACTCAAGAAGGAGCAGATAGCTTTCAAGTGTCAAGTGAATGACACTGAGTTATGGCACAAGAGGTTGGGGCATTTTCATAAAAAAGGGTTGCAGTATCTGCAGAAGAATGAGATGGTAGTATGAGTACTAGTTCTAGAGGAGCTGAAAACAAACTGCAAAGCTTGTTTAACAGGGAAGCAAACAAGGTTGCCTTTTGAGAAGTCACAATGGAAAGTAACTAAGAAGTTGCAGCTCATCCACACTGACTTGTGTGGACCTCAACCAACTCTCTCACTAAATGGTAGCAGGTATTTCATTATCTTTATTGATTGTTATGTCAGAATGTGTTGGATATATTTCATGAAGCATAAGTCTGAAGTAGCTGAAGTGTTTCTGAAGTTTAAAAGATGGGTTGAGAATCAAAGTGCCTGTAAGATTCAGGTGGTGAGAACTGATAATGAGACTGAATATACATCACAAAAGTTCAATTTCTTCTGTAAAGAAGCTAGGATAGAGCATTAGCTCACTGCTTCATATTCTCCATAGCAAAATGGAGTCAGTGAGAGGAAGAACAAGAGTATTATGGAAATGACAAGATGCTTATTGCACGAGAAAACTTACCAAAGGAATTTTGGGCTGAAACAGTAAACACAATAGTCTTTCTATTGAATAGACTACCTACGAGGGTACTGGAGAAAAAGAAACCTTATGAAGCTTGGTTTGGTACTAAACCAAAACTAACAAATTTGAAGGTGTTTGGCTGCTTGTGTTTTTCTTATGTTCCACAAGTGAAGAGAGACAAGTTGAGTGAGAAGGCCAAACCAGGAATCTTTGTAGGCTACAACATGGTGTCCAAAGCCTATAAGATCTATCAACCTCACACAGAGAAGATGATGATTAGTAGAGATGTTCAGTTACAAAAGGATGATGGAGAGGAACCTGTCGATGAGAATGTATATAGAAGTCTAGTTGGATGTCTCATGTATCTCACATCCACTAGGCCTGACATTATGTACACTGAAAGTGTCTTATCTAGATTTCTTCACTGTCCAAGCAAGAATCATATGGTTGCTGGAAAAAGGGTTATGAGATATCTAAAAGGCATACCGTCTTTTGGGATCAAATTTAGTAAAGTTGAAAATTTTGAGTTGCAAGGCTACTTAGATAGTGATTGGGCTGGGTCATTAGATGATATGAAGAGCAACTCCGGCTATTGTTTCACTTTTGGCTCAGGGTGTTTCTCATGGTGTTCAAAAAAGCAAGATATAGTGGCTCAACCAACTGCAGAAGTTGAGTTCATTGCAGCAACGACAACAGTCAACCAAGCTGTTTGGTTGAAGAAATTGATGCATGACTTACATCTGAAGCAGGAAAGTGTGTGAAGGTGTTTGTGGATAATCAATCCACTCTAGCCATTTCATTTAATCCAGTCTTTCATGGAAGGACCAAACATTTTAAGATCAAGTATTATGTTCTGAGAGAGATGCAGAAGGAAGGAGAAGTGCAACTGGTACATTGCAACTTAGAAGAGCAAATAGCTGATATCTTCACTAAGTCTTTTTGTGTGAGTCGTTTTCAAGCTCGTAGGAGCAAGTTAGATGTTTGCAGTATTTGAGTTAGAAGGAGAATGTTAGTAACTCAAAACTACAAATTAGTTTTTGAGTTGATCTAGTCAATTCCTAGTTTCTAGGAAATAGTTGAAGTTATTTTTAGTTGTAGTCAAGTCTAAGTTCCTATTCTTGTAGAGTTAGTGGGATTAATTGCTAACATTGTGGAATCTATTTTTAGATTCAAGATATGTATTTATATGGAGTTATCTAGAATGAAATGAACACACTTCCCATTTTTCTCATTTCCCTCTCATTAGTTAGAATAACAGTTTTATTATCTTTGGCTTCTAGACCAAATGTCGAAAACAAATCCTCCATATCTTGTTTCTTCTTGGTCACCTCATAGTTTTAATGTAGCATTATCAAGAATCGGAGGTTTAGATGATCGCACTCTCTCTCCATTCTGTAGTTTCCATTCAGATTTAGGAACAATACCTCTCATTCTTTACTTTGTTCAACCTGTTCAAGGCATTGACTCATCTTCAGTGACTGTTAAATCTACATCTAATTTAAGAGATCCAACTTGAGGAAGTCCTTGACCTTTACCAAGACCTGATGAAGTTGGACCCATCACACGTTCATTACTACAAGGATGAACACAACTTAATTTTATTGCAGAAGAAGCTTCATCAAGTACAAACAACATGATTAAAACGTCAAGAATTTTAAAATATAGATACCAAGTTGCTAATTCAATTTCTACATGAATCAAAGTGTTTTTAAACCTTCAAATTTATCTTACAATTGCAATGTCTTTTTCTTCTTACCTTTAGAGTTCACATCACACATAGGTCGAGTCAATGCCCGGTCGAGGTAGAGAATAAGGTTCCATGGGAATATTCTAATTTCTAGGAAGGTAAATCTTAATGTCCTGACTAATCGAACTAAAACTACATTGCTAAGACACAATTAAAAAATTCTATGTATAGAGTTTGAAAAATCTCATATTATAGACAAGCAAAGAACATTTACAAGACTTTAAGAAGTGAAATTGAATAAATCTATGTTAATTGTTTAACTTAAATAATTTAAGTTTAGAGTGAACAATGGCCATTAAGATATGATTAGAGATGACTTATCATCACTAGCCTTGAATTTGTGTCAAACTTACTTTTATATATATTAAAAAGAAAGTATATGTGATGACATTTGTTAATGAAATGATATGAACCAAGTATAATATAAAATTTGTAGATGTAATTTAAAATTTTCTTCTAAAATCAAGTAGGCCCTGCCCCATACTTAAATATTAACAACTGAATATATAATTTAATTAAACAGCACAAGACATCGTATTGTCAATACAAATATTACATTATTATTGATGCTACCGTGGGTATAATTGCAATCATGTGTATATTTTAAGTTTTAACACAAAAAAATATTGCTATTTGTAAATAAAAAATTGTATTGGCCTTTGATTTCCCAGAGGGTTAGTTACCCTTATCCGCTTGAATACACCATAGAAATATAAATTTGGCCTTTATATTTTTCAACCAATTAATTAAAATATATTTTATTTAGCAAGAAGTAAATGTTCCAAATTAGTGTGTTAAACTATACATATAATTCTTTATTCCTCTCCCGAGCGTAAGAAAAAAAAAAAGATTTTATATTTCCTTTTTTTTTTTTATGACAAAGATATTGAATTGATATAAAGCCAAAAGAGCACATAGCCGTGATCAAACTAAGGCACATCAAAACACAGAAAATAATCAGAAGATTTAAGAGGAAAAATAAAGAACAAAATACAAACCAGAAACATGAAAAAGACACAACACAAAGAAAAATGTCCCATTGAGGAGATCTGGCATGCTTGAGTCTCCTTAATAGAAGTCTCAATCCCCTAAGAATAACAAATAAAAATTCTTTTGAACTATGGTCATATAGATTATGTTCACGTCAAATGTGATAGATAACACACGTCTCAAGATCTCTCCAAACCCTATACTTCAAATGTTTACCCGTATTAAAGGGACAAATTCACGAATATCAATGCTTCTAATTATTTTTGTGTCTTATATTCATTTACTTTTCTTTATTTTGCTTTCTTTTTTTCTTTTTTCTTTTTCTTTTCTTCTCTTATAAAAAAAACTTCTCTATATTTTTTTAAATGTTGTATATCCATCAAAATAATCTTATATCAATGAAATATAGTTCAACTAATTAAAATATATACATTGATTAACATATCAAACATTCAAATCTTCAATCTAAAAATTTATATACATAGAAAACAACTCCATAGAAAATAATGTACACTTTTATCGGTGACTATAAATATATAGTACAGTTACGTATTATAAAGTTTAATTTTTCTTTTTTGTGAGTGATAATATAGATAATTATAAAGCTGGGAAAGAGAAAGAATGGGAGTGGATAGGGATTGGATAAAAGGATAAGAGAGCAAATCACATGGATGGAAGGTGAAGACATTATAATAATCACTTTTTACTACAGTAAATACTATTTTGTAGTCTCCAATAAATTATTACAGGTGTTCAAATAATCCGACAATCTGAACAACCCGGACTACTCAACCCGGGTTGGATGGGGTTAGTTTTTTTTTTGGGTTGGAGTGGGATAAACTTTTTCTATTTTGTTGGGTTGAGTTAGGTTGGTTTGGGTCGTACGTTGGCTAAAAAAACTTTGGGTTGACACAACTCAACCCGAATTATATATATATAAATAAAATATTATATATACATTTCTCTTTTTTTAAAATTTGATTACTTTGTATTGATTAATTTGTGAATTTTAAATATTTTTCTTTTAAAATTGTTATGATATTTGTCTTTATTTAAAGTTTGCAATAAATATCTTACATATTTGGTATTTAGCATTTGATTTTTATGAAATTTTATTTATTAGTCATGTGTTGTACATAAATTTACATATGTTTAATTAAAAAGAAAAACATAAGTTATAACCCGACAACCCAATCCAACCCAAATTGGATTAAAGACTTTATTTGGGTTTTTTGGGTTGCCTAATCAATCCGAATTTTTGGGTTAGTCCAAAAACACGCTCAATCCAACCCATGTACACCCCTTTTTACTATTTACAATCGTCATCTTTTTATTCTTTGCTACAGTGTTTACTACTTTCTTATCAAACTAAAATAGTTTACCCCTCAAATACATACTATTGTAATCCAAACTAAAATAATCTACACTCCAAATATAAACTATTATAACCTAACTTTAATAACTTAATACTACAATAACCAATTCTTTACCTCAAATATCTTCTAAAAGAGTAAAAAGGTGATTGGGAAGCAAAAGGGTGGCATGTTCCAATTGGCTTGTCCAAAAGGAACCTCTTCCACTTTTGCACCTCATATGCTGTTTTTCCTTATGTCATAACTAGGTTTTTTTTAATAAGTAAATGGAGGATTAAACCTAAAACCTTAAAGAATGAGTGTGCGATAATTATTATTAAAACAAGTTATTTTTTTAGTAAATTATGGTAACTATTGATATGTACTTTTTTCAAGATGTTGTGAGGTCTAACAACATTAACATATTATTTTTTGAAAGAAAGTTATAGGGTAAATAAAAGGAATATGTATTTGTTTTAAAGAATAAAGAGAGTAGGTACTCATGTAATTCTAAAAAAAATATATTAGAGAGTAATGAGATATATGCAAAATCTCTTGGTACTTTTTTTTCCCCAGTATTTGTTTACTGTTTTATTTTACTACTTTTTACTTGTCTATAGTTCTAACTCTTATTTTTTTTTTTTTTTTTTTTTTTTTTTTTACCAATCTTGATTGAATAAGATACTTATTACTCTTTTTTGAGGTCATGAAGTCGATCACTCTCTCTTACATTTGTTTATTTTATTTTTTTCCCTTCTATTTACTATGTTACCCATGATTTTTTTTTTAGAGAATGAGAATTTTTTTTTTGTTTAGTATTAATAAATATGTTTTTATCTACCCATATAAACATAAAATACCAATTACCTTAAGGATCTCTACCTTTGTTGATTAAAATATGCTATATTGGTTTGTATAACATCTTAGCCCCATATTTTCATTGTCACTGTTTTATTTTTAATTTAGAGATTCAATATGCTATATTGGTTTGTAATTCGTATAACATCTTAGCCTCATATTTTCATAGTCATTGTTTTACTTTTAATTTCTAAGTTAATTTTTCATTAAAAATTTATGAAAGAAGAGAGGCAATGGCCTTTTATATATATATAGATGTACTTGAATATAATTTTCTAGTTCTACTTTCACAAGTTCATAAAATATCTATCATTTAAAATAAAATTATAATTTTTTTTTTCAATTCAATCACTAACAAGAGTGGAGTATTAAATCATTCATTTTTAGAATGAAAATTGAGATCTAATATTATCCAATAAATTGTACACGAATCAGCTTGAAAGTCAAAGAAGGTAGAGTCAACTATTCATATAATTTTATTTGTTTTTTTTCTCTGAAATATATATATTTTAAATTGTAACGGGCAACGGCATACATTTTATTTTTTAAATTTATTTAAAAAATAGTCGTTATTTTTTAAATTCCGAGTAAATTAAAAAATGATGGGAACTAAAATATTATCTTAGGCCTTTCGTGATGGCTGGACCCCAACACTACAAGTCTACAATAACTAAAAAGGTATGTTTAGTTTGTCTAAAAAATTGTAAATGCATTAACTTTTTTGTTATTGAATTTCGACCTTATTAAAATATTTGGAAACAATTAATGCGGGTCCAATCTCCAGTCTCAAGGCTTCAAGCTCAGTATCAACCACAAGAATTCAAACATTTAAATTTTTAATTAATTTTGACAGGTAGAAAACGTTGAAAAATAAAATACGAGCTTGATAATTAGACGGTTTTTTAACTGTCAAAATTAATTAAAAATTCAAATGTTTGAATTTTTCAACATGTCCATTAGTCAAGTCAACAAGAATTTAGTTCAATTAACATCAATATATGTCGAGAATCCAAAGGTCTTTGGTTCAAATCTCTCGTCCCTATTTGTACTAAAAAATTATATNNTATATATTATTTTTTAAAAAAATACGCCTATTAATCAACAAATTGATTTATTGTTTTAAATAGAAGAGAGAAAATTCAACTTTGATTCAAAATTAGAATCTAACTAAATTTGATCAATTAGATAATCAAAATTTTAATAATATTAATTGATCTATTAAAACCCATAAATAATTTCCAAATGTACAAGGAAAATTATCAATATTCTTTTATTTCTTTTGTGTTTATTTTTTACTTACATACTAAATTATTTATTTATGTTATATTCATATATACATTGTACTCTAAAATGTCTGTGACTTAAATCATTTCGCAAACATACCTTAAAGATCATGGATCTATTTGAAAATGTGAATGTACCATCTCCCTCATCACAAGTAAAGATTCGTTGATATCGATTTGACTAATTACACCACACCCCAAATTTATAGGAAATTACCATTCCTACCCTCTCTTTTATGTGTATCTACCAAAACTACCCTCTCCCCATTAACCAACCATTTTTTTCTGCCAAAGGAAACAAAAGAAGTTTTATTCACAAGAAAAGTAAGACGGTCAGAGCAGAAACAAGAAATATCCTTTCTTACAAATACTTCTAACTCCTACAACCTTTCTCACCATCCTTTAACAAATATGTTTATTTTAAGCTTACTAGTAGCTTTCCATTTTCCTCATCATCTATGAAAATTAGTAACTATATATGCTTTTTTATTTCAGTAAAATCAATCAACAAGTAGAGCTATACTACCATTACTTTCCATAGTCAAGTGATATATGAAAACTATATGATAACCAACTTTTCATAGACTTTGTTTCCGAAATGCCAACCAACTACAACCGCTCATACCACTCCCTCTGATCAATATTTGAATTCAGTGGCTGAATCAGAAACCAAAGAACATAACACAATCTCATGCTCTTCTTTTCTCCCCTTTAGCACCCCTGCAATGCATACCAAACTATATGATAACCAATTTTTCATAGATTTGGTTTCTGAAACGTCAACTGACTACAACCGTTCATACTGGTCCCTCTGTTCCATATTTGAATTCAATGGCTGAGTGAGAAGCCAAAGAACATGACACATTCTAATAGTCCTCTTTTTCCCCTTTTAGTACCCCTGCAATGCATACCAGCAGTATAGAAACAAGCTGGCTAATACGGCAGTGCTGGTTGTGAAGAAAAAATAGGTCGGCACACTGAAGGCAATCTTGACATATTATACATTCATGGAATTACACTAAAAAACATATAAGTAGATCCTTAAATATAAGCTATGTTAGCAGAAGAAATAATCTTACACTTACAGTTTTCAAGATTCTTTGTTCCCCTCCAACTCTTCCCCAGCTGGTTTAGTGAACCCTTTTGCAGAAGCACGATGGTGCCGTTCTCGACCGTAAATAATCCATAAGATCAAAGAAAGCATAACAGCAATGGAGACGGTTGCTAATCCAACATAGACCCATCTGCTGTATTGTTGTAGACCAGGACAAAAATTTCTATGTATGTCATCGAATGTCTGTCGAACAAAGGTGCAATCTTGAAGCTCGACCAAAGTAGGACTATAATTTAAAAGTGAATAACTTAAATTTACTCCACTCGCCATCTGGCTGTACAAGCTTGGAGTCAACCGCCCCGTTGTGATGCATATATCCCCAGCAGGCGAAACTTGGCAGACATAGTTGCCCCATACCTGTTTCAATGAAAATAAGGCTTCTCTTTTAACATTGTCAGTTGAGAATAATAATTTCACTGTCCCTATCTGATTTGAGGGTCATATGACTTACTTGTGTAGCATTTTGCAAGTCTACTTCACCAGAAGAACAAGTTCTTGGTGTCAAATCTGGGTGAAACGGGTTACAAAGAGTTGGCATAACCGGACCAGATTGGTTGAAGTACATTGGTTTGAAGTTTGGCGAAAAGTTTATGTTGGAAACATTGGTGATCACCTCGTTGACCAGATCGACAAGTTGTGCACTCACCTCCTTGCTTTTTAACAGGGTTTCTTGGGCAGTCACTTTATCCACACAGGGAAGAATGTCATCTAAAGCCGTATGCGCAGAAGGATTGTGAACCCACTGATCCATTGCAACGCAAGTATCCGCAGCCACGCTACATATCAAGGTGAAAAATATATCAGATTTCCTTGTTTATGAATTGAAGGACAGAGAGTGAAAAAAGAATCATAGGCAATTGAATCCCATCTCCCCTCCAATCAAGGACAAAAAGCATGATTCAAATGCATAAGTTCGTACGTAATGATTAGACTAGTAAAAAATTAATCAGGGATAACATGAAGAACAAAAGTTAAACATAGGACGCGTCGCCACAGATGTAAAATTCTTACAATCAACTTCAGTACAAGTGAGATTTGTAAGAATTTCAAATGTTAAAATTCCAAATGAGAATTCACTTCATTTCAAGTATGCACCATAAGATTGTATGAAGAAAGCTTACTTGTGGAGAATAAGGAATGTGCCGGATAAGATGAATGTCCCAGTTACGAGTAACCAGCCAGTTATCACCAGGCTGCAATAGTATATAATACACCATGATGGTTGTTTAAGGAAAATATAGTATGGAAATAAACAACTTTACAATGGCACCGTGAAGAGAAGAAATGAACAGCAAAAGGTTTAAGTCCCTTTGATAAAAATTTCATTTTTAATTTTCTGTTTTTGAAATGTACGGTTGTTCCCATCCCACCTAATTTCCCTATTAAGGACTTTACAATGTTTTAGAGAAACACTTGAAATTCTTATATCAAATTCTAAAAAACAAAAATAAGTTTGAAAGCATTGGGAAAAAGTGGATAACAAAACAAAGAAACTTATATGTCTAAATGTTTTACTTACATATAGACAAGAAGTTGCATACCAAATACGGAAAATACTGCAAGAGAAGTTATGTCATACTAAAATGAGTGAGAATCACAAAAGGAATTTTCGGAAGTAGAGGGAAATTATGGAACTGATGAGCATATTCAAAAATTAGAAAGAACTTACAGAATCCAAGAAAGGTCAGCAGAAGCATAATAGCTGCAACGATTATCAGAGCCAGACGACTGCGGTGTCTGAAGATTGTCAGCTCATGACCAGAACATGGGAAACAGATAAATAAGAAAAAAGGGTGAAGGCTACACATACATAGAATCAAGGAGATCTTTTATGTCATTTGAGTTTTGCACAGTTTTGTCATCAAGAATACTAGCAGAAGAGTTTATCTTTATCTCAATTTGATCAATGTCAGTTTGAACATCAGAAGGCAGAAAAACTTGATCCACTCCAGTCAGTTTGGCTGCAGCAAAATAATCTGATATATCACGAAGCTTTTGAGCAGTCAAATCTGCTTGACTTACAACATATTCCAATGTTTCTGATGTACTATTGTGAAACCTTCCTTGACCAGTGTATAAAATGACACATCCAATGCTGAAACACAAGATGATGATGCATAAGCTTTTTCCCCCAAGATATCAACCAAATACTAAACAAGTGGAAGAGAGAAAGACATATATTCACATTGCTGCAATGGAGAACATAATGAGGAAAAGAAGTGAAAGAGCATAAGCCATTCGAGAATAGCCATACGACCGCCTTCCGCAACAGAAGTAACACAGAGAGATGACCAATAAGCAAAGCCCAAAACCCAAGAGCCAGGCTGCAGCAACAGCAAACAAAGGAACTGCAGTGAAGCCAACAGACTGTATCCAAATGTCAGAAGCACAAAGTAAGAACAAAGACACAGTAATATATCTGGAAAAATGTTGGGTACAATAGATTAACCAATCACAGCAAGGACATGAAGTATGGGATAGCAAATAAACTTGGGAGAGCCACAATAGAACAGAGAAGTATTGCATATAATCTTTGCAAATAAAGCCAAAACAAAATCCTTACATGTCACCATACCAAATAGGTAACCTCAGCTAAGAAGCCCAGTGTAGATAGATACACCAATAAAAACAAATTAAAGACAAGATACAACGAATAAGACTGAGTTCAGTATGAAATAATTTTCAACATTTTTATGGTGTTTGAATATATAGTCAAAAGCGATATTGAAAAGTCTAATAAGCATTTGAAGTGCTCTTAAAAAAGACAATTAGTAACTTTTTCCTAACATACTTACACAAAAAGTACTTCATTTAAAAGTATTACTTTCAAATGTAGTCCAAACTCACTCTAATATCAACAACTCATCCACTTTCACAAGGGGAAGGGTTAATAACAAGTATTCACAACAAAAAATACATTTGAACATTGAGATTAAAAGAGATGTCAACAGAATGAAAATGCTAATAGATGGAATACCCTTTACTAGAAGTTCTATATTTAACTAACATAAGAAGTCACCATCCTTAAATGATATGGAGTTAAGCTTTAATTTGTTTAATTATCTTCTATTCAACTGCAACAACTGTAAGTTTTCATATCTTTTCCAAGCAACAAAACAAAAGTTGAATGTCCTTACAATGTAACTTCTAAGAGGAAAAGCAACTTTGTCAAAATTTCGACAAGGAATTGATTTGGATGAACAAACTTACAGCCCAATAATGGCGGTCGCTGATATTCCACCCATTAGTGTAAGCTTGAAAGCCATTGAGAGGATCTTTTCTTCGAGTTCTTTCAGCTGCCAACACAAATATCGAGTGCTCAACAGGCTCCATTATAGGGCCTTCCACAACAGACCCACTCGGACTTCCCACAGCAAGCTCCACATCGGAATAATAGTCTTCATGTCTCCACTCTACAAAATGATAACCGTAAAAAGAAGAAAACAGCTAGAAAATCAGAAGCGAACCTTGTTTTTGTCCCTCTTTGTAAACGTTATCCTTTTCAGACTGTTCACAAAAGGCAAAAATCGAAACAAAACTTTTCCCTAAGTACGTTACGTTTTCGAAAAGAAACTAGAAAAATTGAGAGTGGGAACCTGAGATGGGTGAGATTTGAGAATCGCCATGGGAGAAGGAAACTAGAGCAGAGGAAGAGCAGAGTGAAAATGCAGCTAGAAGTAGAACTGAAAATGCCGGTGGCCTATGACGTGGCATTTTGTGCGGTTTGTAGAGTAAGAGAGAGAGATTTCGACGGTGGAGTTGATGCTCGGTGCTTGCCGGTGACCGGAAAAATGGTGGCCGGAACTGAAAACGGTCGCGTAGAGGGATTAACGAAACGTTGGATGCTATGGATTTGTTTAAGTTTTATTTGGGTGTGTTATTTATTTCTCTGCTGTCCTACACTCGTAATAGTTGGGAATTTTTGACGAGATTACCCTTCCGTCCGTTATGATGGTTTTGGAAAAAAGTAACTACAAGAAGCATTTAATTATTTGATAGATTGTGTGTATGTATCTTAAATTTTATCCTGCCTTTCAAAGTTTCACACATTCTTTTAAAAACTCTAATATTATTCTTATGTTGAAACGATATTAACTTGTAATGAAAAATTCGTTCATGACATTTTTAAGCCATAGTCACATTGTTTTAGATCTCATCTTTTATTTAAAATTCTAAATAATTTTCTATTTCGAAGATTTTTCTATAAACAAAAATTATGAAAATTCAAACATGTTATATACATATATATTCCTTAAAAAAAGAATACATATATGAGATTTATATACTTTTTTTAGTGTACCATTAGCTTGCCTTTGGAATACTAATAAAGAAAAAAAATATCATGCCTTTAAAAAGTGGTTTTAAGGAGGATAAAAGGCGCTTTCTTACAAAATGGTAGTTTGTAAGAAAAAAATTGATAATTAAAAAGTATTATAAGCTAATTTTGATTTCGAAATTGATCCGGTGGAAGACAGTGGAAAGGCGGGAAAGGTAGGGGTATTTGTGGCAGAAAAGATGAGGGGTTTAATTGGGCCAGAGTGCGGCCCAAATGAGATTTCAAAATGGAGGGTCCCACAAAGGCTCGATGTCCGATGAATTGTTAGCTTTTTGAGTTTGTTTGTCTGATTTTTGGAGTACGCGAAGGCCCATTAAGGCCCACTAATTCCGCCTCCCCCTCCGGCTTTCCTAATAATTATTGTTTTCTTCTTCTTTTATCTACCTAATTTCCATATACCAAATAGTTAGATTTTTTTTTTAATTAAGCATTTTTAACTTTTTTGCTTGCGTCGGTTTTTTTTTTTTTTTTTTTTTTGCGTTCGTGCTTTTCCCATTCATGATCGACTATTCACCTAATTTAGTAGGATAATGTTGTAACATTAAGATAAAGTTTGAGACAATGAGTTAATTATTATAATCCTAGATTATTATAATTAGGTTACGATAGTTTATATTTAGAATCTAGATTATTTTAGTTTGGATTATAATAGTATGTGTTTGAATTGTAAACTATTTTAATTTGAGAAAAAAATAGTAAGTAATATAGCAAAAAATAAAAAATGATGAATGTAAAATAATAAAAATTATAGTAGATAATAAGTATTATAATAAATGAGATTTTGAAATAATGTTTACGATAGTTAATTAGAAAATACAAGATAATATTTATTATAACAAGACGATTATTATAGTTTTAGATTAATTCTTGCGCTATACACATCCCGGAGGTTTCCTCTCTTCACGCTCAGTGCTCACTACTACTCTAGAGAAGGAAAAAAATTAGTTGATTAAAAAACAAATTAAGGTTGATTTTAGTTTCTTAAAGAATAATAGATACATCAATATTGGAACATTTCATTTTAATATATTTCGTGTAAATAGGCATAATATGACGCAATATTAAAGAGAATATAAGAAGATAATTCCTCAAGGTTCGTTTCCCCAAAATTCGGTTCGGCTATATAAAATTCTCAGAAATTTTCGACTATTGACAAAAGTCGTGTCCTTCCTGGCAATTGAATCCTCATTTTCAAACCTTTTTGACTATAGAGGGATAAAGTGGGGCCCACGATTCACTAAATGCTCACTAGCAACAAAGACGGGCCCACGAGAAGCCTTCTCTACGAATAATGTTGGGTATTTTTGTAATAACACTTGTAAATTGGACATTTCTAATTCTTCCTAACTTTCCCTCAGAAACGAAAAGAAACTTTAACATTGTTGCATTTACTTTGATAATAAAATAAAAATAAAATAAAACCCTGATTAGACGAATATCTTGTTCAAATTCTACCAGATTTCCAAATATTTTAAGTCACAATAAACTGAATGAATATTATTTTAACAAATATGTGCTTCTCCACCCCACTCATCCTTATGAAATTTACTCAAGTATCTAATTATGAGTTGTTCGTGATAATTTTTTTTTTATAAAAATTGTCCAATCACATTTGAAACTTAAAAAAATTAGATCTTGATTTTTTTTTTTTAAATAATCTTATAAATAATACTCGTATGCATAAATTTCCTTGTTTTATTATCTACATTTTAAGAATGTTTACAAAATTTAAGCTAAATTTTGAAATTTAAAAGATTGTTCAATAACCAAATTTGTTTTGATTTTTAGTTTTTAGTTTTTTAAAAACAGATATTTTTGGTATCCAATAGAGTTTTCTGTTTTTTCAATTTTAAACATGTTTTAAAAAAATGTTAAAGAGGAAGAAATTTAGAAAAGGTTTTCAAAAATGGTATTTCGTTTTTAAGGTTACTAAAAAAATCTTTGTCGTTGGGTGGCTCAAAAGTTAGTTGGAAAATTTGGAAGCACATATGATTAAATGGAAATATATATAATGAGTTAATTAATTTTGACCGAAGGAAAAAATTACATTTTTATTCATTTAAGTTTTACAAAATATAATATATATATATATGTGCGCGCGCGCGAAGCTGGTGGGAAAAAAAGTGACAGTAGCTGCAAAATTGAGAAAGAAAAGACGTTAAATTGGTGGTTGCAAAAATCAAAGTGCATTGAGGATAATATTGGAAGGTTGTTCGGCAGAAGCAATTTATGCAGTCCGATTGCAGAGTCGAAAGTTTTAATGACATATTCATTACGCGCCACTAAAACGTGATTTTTATTAACGTTAATACGTTACTAAAAGCATATTTTTAGCAACACATGTTCTGTTGCTATTTGTGTTATACGGTGATGTTGAAAATTTGTCTCTAAAAGTTAAGTTTTTGCAACATATAAGATTATTGCTAAATGTGGATAAATGGTCATTACAAGTATCTTTTGCAACATATGTAAGTGTCGACAAAGTATTTCATTAATTAAAAAAATAATATTCAATTTAATATATAAACCTGTTACCACTAGTACAAAACTGAGCAAAAATGTCAATCGAAAACCAACATTATAGAAGTACTGACGACACTAAAGAAGGTTGACTAACAAATATTTATATGGATATAATAAAATTAATAAAATATTTTTATACACAACTTTCAACAACCATAACAATTAACTCTTTCATTTCAACAAAAGTAATATAGTTATTTGTCCCTTCACAAGTTATATTCAACTAATGTTGGGTGAAAATTTAACTTTCAAAACAAAGAGGGAACCAACTTTTTGGTTGGAGAATCACACATTGAAAAATTTGGTGTTGGAAGTCTCCTTTATGTACTCCAACCTTGTGTTTTTGGTTTGGGCCCTGGATACCCATGTTTTGGAGGAAATGAGGAGATAGACCAATATGGGTTCAGTGGCGAGACGTGTGTGTGATGATTATTTTTAATAAAAAAATATTATATTTTATTATTATTATTATTATTATTTTTAATCGAAAAAAAGGGGAAACAATCCGTTCATCCCGTTTCGTTTTGTCCGCCCATCCGTAACGTCCGCACACGTTTCGCTCCCTACGTTGCCCCATCCATAACGTCCGCACACGTTTCATTCCCTACCGTTCAACATTGAAGGCCTATAAAAGACGAGACCTTCAGCAGTTCATAACACACAGAATTCATTTTCTTAATTCCCACTTCATTTTCCTCTCCTCCTCCATCTTAGCTTTCCGAGCAGACCTGCTTGCACACTTGGGCAGAGTCGCGAAGCGTCTTAAAGAGAGCGTCTCCACGACTCAGCCTATAACGAGTTTCTGTTTTGTAGGTTTTGCTCTTCGCTTGACCGCTGTGCCTTGACGGTTTACAGTTTGTCATTCTAAGGGCCCTACCGTTTCCAACAATTTTAAGACGTTTCGACATCATTAATGGCCCTCAGTAGCAACGATGAGATATCTGACCTAAACCGTCCATTCCGGTTCGAAGGAGCGAACTTCAAGCGGTGGAAGCAAAAGATGTTGTTCTTCCTCACCGTCAAGAAAGTTGGCCGAAGCTTGTTCCAGCGCTTTATAAGAACCAACTAAACAACAGATAAAAGAAGCTGCTGACTGGGAGGAGAAAGACTTTCTATGTAAGAATTTCATTTTAAAATGTTTAACTAATGATCTATATGACTACTACAGAAGGAGGTCTGGGATGCCCTGCAAAAGAAGTATGACACCGAGGAGGCCGGGTCAAAGAAATATGCGGTTAACCGTTATCTTAAGTTCCAAATGACAAATCCATGGAGGCCCAATCCCATGAACTCCAGAAGATAGCCCACGAGATAATTACTGAAGGTATGCCTGTAGACGAACAATTCTAAGTTGTTGTTATTATTGATAAACTGTCCCCCTTGTGGAAGAATTTTAAGAACACTTTGAGGCATCAGACTAAGGAGTTCTCCTTGGAGAGTCTTATGACCCGACTAAGGATCGAGGAGGAAGCCCGAAAGTAGGACCAGAGGGAGGAGGTGAACACAGCACCTAGGAAACCTGCCTCTGCCATGGTAAAACCTGACCAAAAACGTAAGGGAACAAAGAGGAAAGGTCAGAACCGTGGCTCCAGCAACCAGAACCAACTAAAAAAATAGAAGCCCCCTTCAGGAGAAACGGTATAGTTCCTTTGCTTTAATTGTAATAAACCTGGGCATATGGCTAGGAACTGTAGGAACAGACATTGTCCTTACTCGCCATGGGCCCTGGGTACCCATGTTTTGGAGGGAATGAGGAGATAGACCAATGTGGGTTTAGTGGACATCCTACATGCATGTCGCCATCAGTTCGGTTGGTCGGGCGAGACGTGTGTGTGTGATGATTATTTTTAATAAAAAAATTTATTTTATTATTATTATTTTTAATCGAAAAAAGGGGAAACAATCCGTTCATCCCGTTCTGTTTTGTCCATCCATCTGTAACGTTCGACACGTTTTGCTCCCTACCGTTGCTCATCCGTAACGTTTGCGCACGTTTCGTTCCCTACCGTTCGACGCTGAAGGCCTATAAAAGCGAGGCCTTTAGCAGTTTGTAACATATAGAGTTCATTTTCTTAATTCCCACTTCATTTTCCTCTCCTCCTCCATCTTAGCTTTCCGAGCAGACTTGTTTGCACACTTGGGCAAAGCCGCAAAACCTTTTAAAGAGAGCGAGCTCTACGAGTCAGCCTATAACGAGTTTTTGTTTTGTAGGTTTTGCTTTTCGCTTGACCGCTGTGCCTTGACGGTTTACAGTTCATTGTTCTGAGGGCCCTATCGTTTCCAACAGTTTTAAGACATTTCGACATCATCAATGGCCCTCAGTAGCAACAATGAGATATCTGACCTCAACCGTCCATTCCGGTTCGAAGGAGCGAACTTCAAGCGGTGGAAGCAAAAGATGTTGTTCTTCCTCATCATTAAGAAAGTTGCCGAAGCTTGTACCAGCGCTAAACCGATCGTCCCTTTACAAGAACCAACTGAACAACAGATAAAAGAAGCTGCTAACTGGGAGGAGAAAGACTTTCTATGTAAGAATTTCATTTTAAATGGTTCGACTGATGATCTATATGACTACTACAGAATGAGGTCTGGGATGCCCTGCAAAGAAGTATGACACCGAAGAGGCCGGGTCGAAGAAATATGCGATTAGCCATTATCTCAAGTTCTAGATGACGGATGAAAAATCCGTGGAGGCCCAATCCCATGAACTTCAGAAGATAGCCCACGAGATAATTATTGAAGGTATGCCTGTAGACGAACAATTCCAAGTTGTTGTTATTATTGATAAATTGCCCCCCTTGTGGAAGGATTTTAAGAACACTTTGAGGCATAAGACCAAGGAATTCTCCTTGGAGAGTCTTATAACTCGACGAAGGATCGAAGAGGAAGTCCGGAAGTAGGACCAGAGGGAGGAGGTGAACACAGTACCTAGGAAACCCGTTTTTGCCACGGTAAAACCTGACCAAAAACCTAAGGGGACAAAGAGAAAAGGTCAGAACCGTGGCTCCAGCAATCAGAACCAATAGAAAAAATAGAAGTCCCCTTCAGGAGAAACGGTATAGTTCCTCTACTTTAATTGTAATAAACCTGGATACATGGCTAGGAACTGTAGGAACAGACATCGTTCTTAGTCGCCATGATCACAGAAGTAAATGTGATTGGTGGTTGTGAATGGTGGTGGATAGACACTGGTGCGACGCGCCATGTCTGTCATGACCTTAGTCTATTTAAAACTTATACTGAAACTAAGGATAAGAATATTCTGTTGGGAGATCACCATTCCACGAAAGTTGCTAGAACCGGTGAGGTGGAACTGAAGTTTACCTCTAAGAAAACCCTCACATTGAAGGACGTTCTGCATACTCTGGAGATATGAAAGAATTTGGTTTCGGGTCATCTTCTCAACAAAGCCGGGTATACTCAAACTATAAGGGCAGACCTATAAATCCTTATAAAAAATAATGTATTTGTAGGGAAAGGGTATGCAACTGAGGGAATGTTCAAATTAAATCTAGATTTTAATAAAATGAAATCTTTTGTGTATATGCTATGTTCTATGAATATTTGTCATGCTAGACTGTGAATACGAATTTAATTAGTAACATGATTAGGCTGGAAATGATACCTAAGTTATCCACGAATGATTTTGATAAATGCGAGTATTGTACTCAGGCTAAAATTACTAAAACTCCGCATAAATCTGTACTTAGGAATTCTGAGCCTCTATATTTGATTCATTCTAATGTCTGTGAATTTAATGGCATATTGACTAGGAAAAGTAAAAAATATTTCATTACTTTTATTGACGACTACTCTGATTTTACTTTTGTATACTTGCTGAAAAAATAAAAGTGATACTTTTGATCCTTCAAACTTTTTGTTTCTGAAATAGAGAATCAGTTTAATAGAAAAGTGAACCGAGTACGACTCGGACAGTTTTAGTGAATTCTTTAACTCACATAGAATAATACACGAAAAGACCGCACCTTATTCTCCTGAAATGAACGAAAAATCCGAAAGGAAAAATAGAACTTTAGTTGAACTAGTAATTGCTATTTTACTTAGTTTAGGAGCCGCGTCTTATTGGTAGGGTGAAATCATCCTTATCGTGTGTTATGTCCTAAATAGAATCCCAAAATTTAAAAATAAAACTTCACCTTACGAAATTCTCAAGAATAAGAAACCAAACTTGTCTTACTTTAGAACATGGGGTTGTTTAGCCTTTGTAATGATTCCTGACCCAAAAAGAAGAAAGTTGGCTAGTAGAGCTTATGAGTGTGTCTTTATAGGTTATGCCTTAAATAGTAAAGCCTATAGGTTCTATGATCTAGTGAACCAAGTGATCATTGAGTCAAATGATGCCGACTTCTTTGAAGATAGGTTTCCTTTTAAATCAAGAAATAGTGGGGGCTTTGGTTCAAGTGGTATAATCCTAGTGAGAAATCCTAACCCTAGAGAGGAAACTGACCCAGAACCTAGAAGAAGCAAAAGAGCTATAACCGCCAAAGATTTCAGAAATAACTTCCTGACCTACAATGTAGAAGAAGACCCTAAAGATCTAAGAGCTTCCCTATCCTCAGTAGATGCCAACCTATGGCAAGAAACCATAAATGATGAGATGGACTCACTTGAGTCAAATAGAACTTGACACTTAGTAGATCTACCTCCAGGATGTAAGGTAATAGGGTGCAAATGGATCTTAAGGAGCAAACTTAGACCTGATGGGATTGTCGACAAATTTAAAGCCAGGTTAGCAGCGAAGGGCTTTAGACAAAGAGAAAACGTAGATTTCTTTGACACCTTCTCCCCTGTCACTAGAATTACCTCTATCTGTGTTCTGTTCTCTCTTGCTGCCCTTTATAACCTCGTAGTACATCAGATGGATGTAAAAACCGCTTTCCTAAATGGTGAACTTGAAGAAGAGATTTATGGAACAACCTGAGGGTTTTGTTGTCCATGGTCAAGAAAATAAGGTGTGTAAATTAGACAAATCTCTCTCTATGGACTAAAACAAGCTCCTAAACAATGGCATGAAAAATTTGACAACCTTATCCTATCTAAAGGTTTCAAGGTCAATGAAAATGACAAATGCATCTATCATAAGTTTGATAATAACCTCTGCACTATCTTGTGTCTATATGTAGATGATTTATTAATCTTTGGTTCGAACTTGCACGTCATAAATGATGTAAAATCAATATTGAGTGCGAACTTCGACATGAAAGACTTAGGAGAAGCTAGTGTAATATTAGGCATAAAAGTAAATAGGTCTAAAAGGGGAATTTCTTTAGATCTCTAAAAAGGGAATTTCTTTAGATCAATCTCACTATATAGAAAAGATTCTAAAGAAATATAATTACTTTGAGTGTAAACCAGCCTATATTCCTTATGACCCTAGTGTCAAGTTGTTTAAGAACACTGGTGACAGTGTTAATCAATCTGAGTATGTGAGCATCATAGGCAGTCTTAGATACGCTGCCGATTGCACTAGGCCTGACATAGCTTATGCTGTAGGACTACTTTGCAGATTTACAAGTAGACCTAGTAAAGAGCTATAGAAAGGGTCATGAGATACTTAAAGAAAACCCAAAACCTAGGATTACATTATCAAAAGTTTCCCGCTGTCCTTGAAGGGTTCAATGGTGCTGATTGGAACTCTCTTTCGGATGATTCAAAGGCTACAAGTGGCTATATCTTTAATATAGCTGGCGGAGATGTCCCTTGGAAGTCCAAGAAACAGATTATTTTAGCCCAATCTACGATGGAGTCAGAAATGATAGCACTAGCAACAACTAGTGAAGAAGCAAGCTGGCTTAGAAGTCTTTTATTAGAGATTCCCTTATGGGAAAAGCCGTTACCAGCCATATTGATCCATTGCGATAGTACTGCAACAATCGAAAAAGTTCAGAACCGTTACTACAATGGAAAGAGATGTCAAATATGTCGTAAGCACAATACCATTAGAGAGTTTCTCACTACTGGTGCAGTTAGAGTGGATCACATACAGACTGATGAAAATTTGGCAGATCCTTTGACGAAAGGACTGGCCAGAGAAAGGGTTTTTAGAACCTCAGAAAGGATGGGACTCATATCTATTGAAAAATGAATCACAGTGAGGAAAACCCAACCTGTAGACTGGAGATCCCAAGAAACAGGTTCAACGGGTAATAACTGATCACGAGTGATATATAGTGAATCATGCTAAACCAAACACAGAGTTCCATTCCTATGACTTAAAGTCTGAGCATGATATCCTGAAGTGTAAGAAAGGTTGAACTCAGTTCTTAATGAGATCTATACTTGATGACAAGTGGGGTACCGAGCTACAAGAGTACCCTTGATAAACTCACCCGTGTGAATGTGGAGGTGAGGGCCGCTTCATATGGATTTTTTAGGCAAATTCTCTAGAGCATTCACTAAATCGGGATTCACGTGCTAGGCCTTAAAAGCACGGGTTTTTGTACTACACCTAATGACACTCTGTGTGAGATGCTGTTAGAGATAGAGTTCAAAACCAAGGGTTACTCTAGTATATTTTGAATCATCTACACTACGTAAAGGTTCAAGTCATAAGACACCTTTACTTATGCACAATGTTGTATAGATTGAAATTACTCGATGAAAATCTTTTCTCTCTTTTCCTTTTGTTTAAATTTCTAAGTGGTGGATTGTTCGGTGAAAATTTAACTTTCAAAATAAAGAGGAAACCAACTTTTTGGTTGGAGAATCTCACATTGGAAAATTTGATGTTGGAAGTCTTCTTTATGTACTCCAACCTTGTGTTTTGGGTTTGGGCCCTAAGGGGTACCCATGTTTTGGAGGGAGTAAGAAGATATACCAATATGGGTTTGGTGGACATCCCACACGCGCGCCACAGCTGCCGTCTGGTCAGACGTGCCGTGGCGATCGGTTTTCATTTGGCTGGTTTATCCTGGGGACGACGTGACAATTTTCAGACCTGCCTGCACACTTGGGCAGAGTCGCGAAACGTCTTAAAGAGAGCAAGCTCCACGACTCAGCCTATAACGAATTTCTGTTTTGTAGGTTTTACTCTTCGCTTGACTGTTGTGCCCTGGACGATTTACAGTTCGTCGTTCTGAGGTCCCTACCGTTTCCAACAACTTACAAAGATCAATAAAATTGGTAACTATAATAAGTACAAGACTTTAAAACCTTAAAATTACTTGTTGACCCTAAATACTGTCTCTTATACACATCTAGATGTGTATAAGAGACAGACTTATAAATGATCAATAAAATTGGTAACTATAATAAGTACAAGACTTTAAAACCTTAAAATTACTTGTTGACCCTACTAAATCATTGTCTTTTTTAGCTTAAATGCTTCAAGAAGTCCCATCGTCAGTTTCACCACACCAAAATTTTTTCTAATGAAGTCATCGGCATCACCACACCCAACTTGAACCCAAGCATCTTCCTACTTCCATCCTGATTGTTTTCAAACTAAGACGAAAGACTAATAAATCCCAAATTCATTTGAAAAATGCACAAACAACACAAAGGCACATATAAACGATTTCAATATAAACTCAACAAGTTAATGATTCTCCTAAACTTAATATGAAACAAAACAAACTAGAATTTTGCAAAATATATAAATATAAACTAAAAAACTTATAAACACATACAACTAAATGGAATCCATTAACAAACTTAATGACAAATTCACTTGTCAAACTTTTCCAAAAATGATTTGGGATGTAGTTGAAAAGTATCCGAATATATCTAAAACGAATTCAAAGCTTCAAACATAAGCTTCAAGTGTTAGAAACAATTATAAAGCCATTAAAATTAGTCACAACTCCAACACAAACCTCGCTTCCAATATAGTTTAGAGAACTTAGTCCAACAATCTTAATTAAACTACAATAATTTTCAAGGAAGATGTTCTTACCTTAACCATAACCTTACAAATTAATTTAGACACAGAACTAGCTAGTCTTGAACTATAAAAAGAGTTTTCCAAGATTGTATACTACTTTATAGCATATTAATTGAGTTTGCAAGGATCTAAAGAGAGTTTTTACCTAATGAAGAATGTCTAAAACTACTAAACAACCATTTATAATTTAGAAAAATGCATAAACAAAAACTTATAAACAACCAACATAAACAAAGCATAGACAACTCAATAGAAAACTACTTATCAATTAAAGCAAGTAAGCCTATCAAACTAAAAGAAAAACTAATAACAACGATTTTGATTTGGCAAAATATATAGACATAAACTAAAAGAACTTATAAACATAAACAACTCAATGGGAACCATAAACAAACTTATCAACCTAAGCAAGTAATCTTATCAAAACTAAAAGAAAAAACTAATAGAATACACTTGGCAAATATATAGTCATAAACAAAAAGAACTTATAAGAACTAAACACAAACAACTTTACATACCAAAAGAAATGAACTCAACAAGGTAATGAAACTCATGAACTAAGATGAACTCAATAGACACTATAAACAACTCAATGGAAAATACTAATAATCCAAACAAGTAAGCAAACATATATAAACAACTAAACAACCATTTTCATTTGGATAACTCTACTTAATACTAATTCTATAGAAACCATTAACAATTCAATAGAGAACTACTTATCAATTCAAGTAAGTAAGCATTAGATATCAAAGTTAGATATACCTTTTTTTAGCAAATCCTTTTGGTTCATAAAGGATGTATCTTTTTGAGTTCATCAGTACAAGATTGAGCCATAGTAATGCTAATAATTAGATAAAATGTCAGATACATTTTTGAAAGTATGAACAAATACCTATCATTCAAAAAAAAAGAAAAAAAAGAAAAAAAGAAGCCAATATAAAGAGACGATATAAAGTATATGTCTATCAATTGCTCCATAAATAAATTCTAGAACATTCCATCCGATATGTGACAAGTAATAATGTTGATTAATAAAAGATTTATGCGTCAAATGATTAAAAAACATTCATAGAATAACTTTCCAAAACTTAATGTACAAAAATAAAAGTAATAAAGAGATATTGAAAAGGCACAACCAATAAAATGATTACAATGAATGGAAAGTTCGTGCATGAAAATTGAACCTTGAGTAGCCTCACTGGGCCCGGGAGCCATTTAGGGCACCAATTGAGATTCGTTCCCAAACCCGTCTGGGATACGTTTTTTTTCATGGTTCTGAACCCTTGAGTCCATTTCTAGCATTTCGCCCGACGAAAAGTTTACACTCTAAAATTTGGCCTTGAGGCAGCTCCGCCAGGCCTGAGGGCCGTTTGTGGCATCAAATAAGCTCAATTTTCAAAACCGTCTGGGGCACGACTTTTATTCATGGTTTTGAACCCTTAGTTTTATTTTGGACGTTTCGTCCGGTAGAAAGTTCACGCATGAAAATTGGGCCACAGGGCAGCTTCGTTGGCCCAAGAGCCGTTTGGGTCACCAAATGAGTTCCGTTCCCAAAATCGTCTGGGACACGACTGTTTCCATGGTTCTAAAGCAGTTTCGGACATTTCGCCCAGCGGAAAGTTTGTGTTTGAAAAGTGGGTCCTAAGGCAGCCTTCTTGGACTCGGGAGCCGTTTGAAGCACTAAATGAGCTCCGTTCCCAAAACTGTCTGGGGCACGACTTTCTTTCGTGGTTTTGAACCCCATGATCCATTGAGCATTTCATCCGGTGGAAAGTTCACACATGAAAATTGGGCCTTAGGCAGCCCCGCTGGGCCCAGAAGCCGTTTAGGGCACCAAATGAGTTTTGTTTCCAAAACCGTCTGGGACAAGACTTTTTGTTGTTGTTCTAAACTGTAAACCCCGAACTCTAAGTTTCCTAGATAAGCATGTTTAGCCAAGGAAATATTATAATAAATATTTGATAAGTGGAGATCCATGTTTATTTACAGGAGTTATGGAGGAAGGGAAGGAAAAACAATTAAATGAAGGAGCTCGCTAATTAGTTTTGACTGGAAGCACTAAGTGCGAGGTGATGTGGCGGTTTAACCATTGAACTTGGGAGGCGGCAGGAAGAATAAAAGGAAGTGAAAATTGAGAAGCTTGGTTTCGGCAAATGGCATGAGCAAATTAAGTAAAATCTATGCTATTTGAAAGATGGGAGAATCTAGTATTCAAGGTTATTTTTCTGGAGAAAGATCTTAGGAGGAGAAGAACAAAAAGTGAAGAATTTGCAGGAGGGGCAGATTCTCAGATTAATATGGACCCGAGGTGAAGATTGGACGCTCTAGGCCAAATTACAAGGAATGTTTGGCCGATATTTTAAGGTAAGAATGTTTCAAATACCACACATGGGTCTAATTAGATCGAGGATAATAATGAAAAGAAACGAAAGTTTTTATAAACAACTTTTTAGAAGGAAGTTTCTTGAAAAGAGTACTGGATTTTGAGTTATGAATTTTTGAAGTTGAAACAGAAAATTTGTGCGTAAGCAGGTAGCTGCTTGGGAAGATCAAACAAAATAGCTCACCGTAGAAAGCTAAAGCGAGATAAGGAGGATGGGAATCTCGCTCAGGATGATAATCTCGCTGATTTTTGTGCTAAATCTCACTCAAGAAGAAAATCTCACTGGAATTTTGGACTGTGGTGTGGAAACAAATCTAACTAGAGGTGGTAACTCTCGCTATGTTGAAGTCTTGCTAGTGAAATACTTGATCTCGCTCATGAGGATCTTGCTCATGAGGATCTTGCTCATGAGGATCTCGCTCATGAGGATCTCGTTCATGAGGATCTCGCTCATGAGGATGAACTCGCTCATGATGAGTATCTTGCTAGTAATGTTGATTTGTTGATGAAAGTTTCATTAGTAAACGAACTATTTGAGGTATTTTGCTGGGAATTCTAAGGAATTTAACCGGGATTTATGTCCTTTCAGGCCAAGAAGAGTCCTTGTGTAAATGGCATGCAAAATGTGGACAGGCAGAGCATTTCAAGAGAGACTGTCCCCAGGTGAACAGGGACGCCCCAACAGCACAACAGACAACCTCCTAGACAGTTAACCAACCCAAGGGTGCTGGAAATCGAGGCGAAGGGTCAAGTGGTTTCAAGCAGAAGAGCGTCGTTGGTTGACCCCAACAACAAGGGCAAATGTATGCCGTAACACACCAAGAGGTAGTGGAGTCTCTAGATTTTGTGACCGGTAATGTCATATTATGTGGATAGTCTGCATATGTTTTATTTGACCTTAGTGTCACACATTCATTTATATTCAGCATGTTTGCATCTAGTATAGATAGGTTGTTTGAGCCTAGGTCTGAAGAGCTATATATCTCTACCCCTTTGGGAGATGTGATAATAATAGATAAATGTTATAAACATTGTGAGATGTTGATCAATGGTTAGGACTTTTATGTTGATTTACTTCCCTTGGAGCTGTTAGAGTTTGATGCTATCCTAGGGATGGATTTCTTAAGTAAATATCGTGCTTCAATGGACTGCTACAAGAAAGAAGTGGTGCTCAGATAATCAAATGGCTAGTATGCAATGCTGGCTGGAACCAAAAGATTAACTGTGGGGAATCTGATATCAGCAATGAAAGCTAGGAAGCTGCTGGGCAAGGGATGTAAAGCCTATCTGGCTCACGTAGTGATTGCTCAAGGGAAAGAGTTGAACCCAGAAGATGTCCCCGTGGTAAATGATTTTCGGGATGTATTTCCTGAGGAATTATCGGGATTGCCACCCGATAGAGAAGTGGAGTTCATTGTTGACTTAATTTCAGGGACAACTCCTATATCGCAGGCACCAAATAGAATGACGCCAATTAAGTTAAAAGAATTAAAGGTTCAGCTGCAAGAGTTAATTGACAAGGGATACATTCAACCTAGTGTGTTGCCTTGGGGAGCTCTGGTGTTATTTGTAAGGAAGAAAGATGGTACAATTAGATTGTGTATCAACTATAGGCAGCTGAATAAGGTAACGATTATGAATAAATATCCGTTACCACGCATTGATGATTTGTTTGATCAGCTAAGAGGAGCCACAGTGTTTTCAAAGATAGACCTGAGATCAGGTTATCATCAATTGAAGGTGAAGGAAGCTGGCATTCCAAAACCGCATTTAGAACAAGATATGAACATTATGAATTTATAGTAATGCCATTTGGACTGATAAATGCGCTTGCGGTATTCATGGACCTTATAAATAGGATATTTCATCCCTAGTTGGACCAGTTTATGATAGTATTCATTGATGATAAATTGGTATATTCTGGCAGTAGAGAGGATCATATGACCCACCTGAGGAAAGTATTGAAGACGCTGCGAGATAGGCAGTTGTATGCTAAGTTCAGCAAATTTTTTTTTCATGTTTCTGAACCCCTGGGTCCGTTTTGGACGTTTCGCTCGACAGAAAGTTTGCGCACGAAAATTGGGCCGCAAGAGCCGTTTGGGGCACCAAATAAGCTCTGTTCCTAAAACCGTTTGGGCATGACTTATTTTCATGGTGTTGACCCCTGGGTTCATTTCAGGCATTTCGCCAGACGAAAAGTTTGCGCACGAAAATGGCTCAAGGGCAGCCCGCTAGGCACGGGAGTCGTTTGGTGCACCAAATGAACTCCGTTTCTAAAACTGTCTTGCTCACGACTTTTTTTCATGGTTTTGAACACCTGGATCCATTTTGGGCGTTTCGCCTGGTAGAAAGTTCGCGTACAAAAATTGGGCCCAGGAGGTAGTCCAGTAGGCCTAGGAGCCGTTTGGGGCAACAAATGAGTTCCATTCCCAAAATCATCTGGGCCACGACTTTTTTTCATGTATCTGAACCCTTGGGTTCGTTTCAGGCATTTTGCCCGCAGAAAGTTCGCTTACAAAAATTGGGCCCCAAGGTAGCCTCGTCGGGATCGGGAGTCGTTTTGGACACAAAATGCACTTCGTTCCCAAAAACGTTTGGGGCACGACTTTTTTTTTGTGGTCCTAAACCTCTAGATCTTTTTCGGGCGTTTCTCCTAGCGGAAAGTTCCCGCGCAAAAAAATTGTCACGAGGCAGCTCCGTCGACCAGGTAGTTGTTTGGGGCACCAAATGAGCTCCTTTAAAAATTTTTGGGGCACAGCTTTTATTTGTGGTTCTGAACCTTTCGGATCATTTTGGGTGTTTCATCCGACAGAAAGTTCGTGCACGAAAATTAGTTACTGGGGTAGCCCCGCTGGGCCTGGGAGTCGTTTGGGGCATCAAATGAGCTCCGTTCCTAAAACTGTCTAGGGCACAAATTTTTTCGTAGTTCTGAATGAAAGAAATAAAAAACAGGGATATCTATGAACAGCAGAAGTGAATTGTTCCAAATTTCATTCAGAATGAACACAACCAAATATAGTCTTAAATGGAAACGAACAGATTATGCATCAATAGAAATTACAGCATGATCACGATAATACAAGGGATAGAGTATGCGTACCTTTGAAGAACCATTCTTCAAGTATCACTCGAACGCAACGAACAGAACAGCCACTTCCACAAACGTTTGAATGCTCCTCGAACCTAATCGAGTCCAACTCAATTCACGAACTGAGTTAGAACAACACCACAAGTATTACCTTGGTATTCTTGATGTGAGAATCCAGGAATTATGGACTCAATATGATCTTGGATTGAGGAAGAAAGAAGGTATGATCTTGGATCGAGTAAGTGGGAGATATGAATTGTGAACCTTGAATCCTAATTTTTCTACTTGAGTATGTTCCCTACTGAGACTAGTATGGTGAGTAGGTTGATGTGGAAACTAGTGTGTGATGGTAGAGAAAAGGGTGGAAAATTAGAAGAAAAGTGTGTATTTTGAAGCTTGACTTTTGGGGAAAAACTTGGAAAATTGGCTAAGTATAAACCTATACGTTGGATGAGTTGGATGCATTGGATGCGTTGGATGAGTTGGATGCGTTGGAAGGATGGTATGCGTCCATGCGGCTGAAGGAAATGAAGTGATGCATTGGAAGGGACCAATGCGGTTGAAGGAAGTGAAGTGATGCATTGGAAGGCTGCCCATGCGTCGAGTGGCAAAGCCAAGCGCCCTTGCCCATGCGTCGAGCGGCCATGCCAAGCGCCCCTGCCAATGCGTCGAGCGCCTTACCGAGCAGCCATGCATCTGTCTCTTATACACATCTAGATGTGTATAAGAGACAGGCCATGAGCCAAGCGCCCCTGCCCATACGCCGAGCGGCCATGCCAAGCGCCCCTGCCAATGCGTCGAGCGCCTTACCGAGCAGCCATGCATCGAGCGCCCTGCCAAGAGCCCATACAGCCAAGCGAGCGTTGCGAGCGATAGCCAGCGCCTATACAGCACGCCCATGCATCAAGCGACCAGCACCTATGCCTAGCACCATGCGCCCATGCCGAGCACGCCGTGCGGTGATACCTAGTGAGCCATGCGTCAGGGATGAGTAGCCATCCTATGCAATGGTGATGGCTAGCTTTTGCGATGGCTAAGTTGGATTGCGATCGTAGTGAGTTGGCTTGCTATATGTTGATTATAGGCTATGCGTTGATGACATTATGCGTTCAACATCCAAGGGTTGTGGATGCATATGAAAGATGAGCTCACCTAAAGGACGTCATCAAATATGTGTCTTCTTGAGAGGAAACCTTAAGCCTTAAGAATTTGAGGTGGTTGCATAAGAGGACATGCAATTTGAAGCCCTTGCGATGGCTAGTTTAGGAGAAGGACACTTAGGATGCGTTGATCAAAGAGTTGTGTTGTTAGTGTGAGGAGGAAACACTTGGACATGCAGCCAAGTAGAAGGTGTCGAGTTTGGAGAGTGTTTGGATGCCTATAAATAGGACCAAGGATTTATTTTTCAGATCACAATTCAAAAAGACATTAAAAAAAGTGGGAAATCTAATTAAACTTTGCGTTGAGAGCAAAATCCACGCGTTAATCATAGAGCTTCAAAGAGGACACATTGGACAATGAAGTCTAGAAAACAGCATCAACTTGGGATGAGATGTTCTCCCAAAATACTCATGTGTTTGGAGTGATTTTAAATCCACTTGAAAGCTCTGGGAGTCTAGTTTTTAGGGTAGGGCTTTTTGAGAAAAATTTCAAAAGGATTAGGCTGGAAACTGAGAAGAATACAGAAGGGTCAGGCTGTCGGGTAAGCTTGGGCCAGTCTTGAAGATTTTGTGATTCCTGCCAAAACACAAGAATTTCTGAGCTCACATTTTAGGGTAAGATTCCTCAGACATTTTAGAATATGTTTGTAGAAGGAAGTATCTCGAAATAAGGCTTAGAACTATGAGTAATCTGAGTTGTAAAATGAATCTAGATTTTAGGGGTGTAAAAAGGAGCCCCAGGTAAACAAGGAACTTCTAGAGTGAAAAGTTCCTAAGCGATCGAGGTGAGTGACTAAAACGTTTGACTAAAACATTTGATTAAAATGTTTGATTTACAATGTTTTACAGAAAGCATGTTTTAAAGAAAATTATTCTCATGCCAGCTAGTTTTACAAAGTGATTTCCAAACAAACCATGAGTTATGTTTTAAACGCATGCATGCGTGGGAAGTTTGTTGAAAAGCTATTTATATGTGTTAAATATACACAACATGCGTTAGTATCTTTAAAGCCATGTTTTTATATGTGTTATACTTTACATGTTTTAAAGAGAAATTCATTTATGACTAGTTTTACTTAAAACGCGATACCGAAGGACATTTGAGAAGGTATTCACCCAACTAGATACCGAAGGACATTTGAGAAGGTATCTATTGGTACTGAAGGACGTTTGAGAAGATACCAAACCCATCGGATACTGAAGGATATTTGAAAAGGTATCCTAGCAGCTCGATACTGAAGGACATTTGAGAAGGTATCTGAGCAGAAATACCTAAGGTATGACGGTACTTAGTATGGCCACGTGCGCGTAAGTAGATAGAGTCAGAGATTGAGCAAAAGGGTTCTCCCTTGACTAGCAGTTGGTGTTGGGATTATTTTTACCCACAGTGGGGTTATTCTCAACTGAGATACAGTTTTAATGTTTTATGATTAAAACAGCTTTATATGCTTTATGCTTGGAAAATGTTTATACTACAGTATAAGGTACTGTAGAAGTTAATATTTAAGTTTAAACTCTTTATTGAGAATTTTGCATGAGAATCAGTTATCTTTCTTAAGCCACTCATTGGGCTAGCAAGCTCACCCCGTTTTCAAATGTTTTCCTTTCCCCCAGGTATCGGTCAAATCCTCAGAAGATAGCTCTACTTTTGCTCTGCCACTAAAGGATAAAGATATTGTAACCCATCGGTTTAGGTGGTTACTGTAAATATTGTACCCGTGTTATAGTTTTTCATATAGGGACTAGGGGTTTTGGGCTTTTGGACTTGTGAATCTAGTGTTGTAATGACTCTAAACATGTTATGTTTCTGAATTAATAAATTTTTGGCCTAAAGACATTCCGCTGTATATGAGTTATATATTGGTATCAGAGTTATTCCGGAGCTGGAAGAGAAAAGCTGAAATTGGTCTTTTCGAGACGAGACAGATTAGGGGAGAAGAATCTTAGTTGCGGTAGCTCCCGCGCCAGCAAGATACAGACGGCGAAGCCAAAGCAATACTAAACGAGCAGCCGCCCTAACGAGACTCTTAGTCAACTCAATCATGTATGATGGAATCATCAAAGATTTGACCTTTTCGAACTCTGTCTGTAACTCACTATAGGCTCGAGAAAGAAAGAGAACAGATAGCAAAGAAGGAAAGAAAGCACGGGCGAAGAAAGCCTATTCTATTATAGCGGTCATCCAGAAAGGGCATATCGGGGAAGAAAGCCCATTAGATTCCAGAGAGCTTATGCAAGCTCTTATTCTCCCAGGTAGAAGGGAGGAGGACTCAAGGGGCCACAGCCACGTTAAGAAAGCCCAAGTTATACGCATTGGCCCACAGGGTGCCCCACCCCAATAGGGCCCGAATGAAAGACCCAAGCCTACATGAACCATCACAAAGAAAGTCCTAAAAATGGTCCAGTTTCGATGAAACCTCGATGAAAGCCCACAGAAGGGCCAAAGCACAACAAGCCTACCCATCATCAAAGCAAGCCCCAATGCAAGAACTCCCTTTATATGAAGTTCTTCCGTACGTCTTGGATGTCCTTGATGCGGGTTCAGTTAGCCGATCGACCATCAATCAACCGACCTTAATGCATTCTGACACCATCTACTAAAATCGGAAAGTGAATTTTGAACTGCCTGAGATCAAACTTCAGCGAAGACTACTCTAGAATCAAATGAAGAATCTTATTCTACGAAATTTCGAGTTCGACTTCACCAATACTTCCCCAACTTTCAAAGTCTTGCCAGGGTCAGAAGTAGCTACGGTAAACTCTAAACTATCTTTCTTCTTTCACTCATAGCTATCTGACTGTGAGGATTCCCCCTTGTATTCCCCATAGGCTAGGAAAGGTTAGTAATAGGCTCAACTACAAGTCTTGGAGCTAGGCAGCTCAGTATGGTATGAAGAAGGAACTCTGCCCTCTCGTCACGCTTGACGACAACCCGCTTTCTATCCCCCGAGCACTCAGTGGATGAAGAGGAACTTCCACAGACTACAATAAAAAACCCCTGCCGTAAACCGTCTTGCTCTTTGACCTTATCGAGATACTGCGCGTATCGCTTCTTTTTTTTGTCCCATCAGGCATCATTGCATCAGGTGAATTCTCGATCCCCTCATTTCAACGCCACCGCCTGTGCTTCAAAACGGAGTTTCTGCGCGCGCTATCAGACTTAGGGATCAGTTCATCATCACTAAAAAAAAACCTTCCTTTCGAAAAGATCCCATCCAAATGTCTATAGTCGCATACATATCCCGTTATATACGTGATTGTTCGCTCGATTTGGCATGATGAGAATCGACTCGAAGATCAAAGACTTCGCCATCTCGATTGCTAAAAGCGAATTCAAAAGATCGATTTCCTGCTTCTGCAAAGGGTGGAAAAGGCTCATCTGCTCTCTTCGGTTGAGCTGTCCACGACACGAATCCCTCTTTCCTGTAAATATCGATTTTCCTTTTCCCGGTCTTTTGTCCTGTAACAGCAGTCACATCTGGAATCTCGAATCTATCTCTTAGCTGGTCTGGTCCAACCCCTTTTTGTTTGATGACAATCG
>NC_052357.1:76828228-76833547 GCF_009727055.1 Benincasa hispida | reverse complement strand
GGAGTCGAAAGCTAGCGATCTCTATTCTAGCCACATTCTCCTAAAAGTTCCAAATTCTCTTTTTTTGATTCGGGACTCACTTCGCTCCCTTTCGAGGTGCAGGAACTAACTAACTGCAGCTCTCATTGCTGCTTGAAAGACGGGAACTCTTACCATCCATTTGTCGGCCTTTACGAGTGCTCTTGTTAGGTTCTTAATGAGGAAAGTGCCAGGTAGTGCCAACTAAGAGAAAGATGCAAATAGTCAAGAGCCGCTACTATTGAATAGAATTCCTCGGCTAGCTTAATAAAAGAAACGTAGTCTTAACTAAGCATAAGTCCTTTACTTTATTTCCACGAGCTTCGAAAGATGGGATGAGCCTTCACTAATAGACAGATGGGATTGAAGGATAAGCAACTACATCAATCAACTTGGCAGCAGCAAAGGAGGTTTCTCCCGCTATGGCTCTTTCCCGCTGGATGAAGTTTTCTTCTTGTATTGTAGCTAGGGGAAAGAAGAAAGAGCTCTAATTGATGTTCCTGGTCCAGCTCAGTCAATGATTACACTTGACACCGTCTCCTCATCTCTGTTTGCTGTCAATGTCCCTATATGATATTGAGACCTGAGCGATGTAATGCCAGCTTGAAGCTCTGTTCTATGCCCGCCCTCTGCCCATAAAGAGATGTGGTACCTTTCACTCTGCTTTGTAAAAAGTTTTTTGCAATGCGAAAGGTAGAGCAGCTTCAAGGTCTTCGGCAACGAGTGAAACTGCAGACCCAAGTGGAGATCAAAGAGCTGCATCTCAATCAACGCTATTTTCCGATCTGGATTTGAAGGAGGTGGGCTTCTTAGGTAGGGACCACCACAAGTCTTCCAGCCTTCTAGATATCCTCGTGCTGATTTGATTAAATGACTTCCTCATATTTACTTCCCCATGGCGAACACCTATTCGTGAAGAAGTGCTGTTGTTGTGAATAAGTGGATCCTTCTTTCCCGTTCATCAAGGAATGGAACTCGACAAAAGAACTGATTGTACTACATCGACGGAATGGGCTGCTTCGAAGGCTTGATCTGATACGCTCCAGACTTCTAGGGACAAAGGCATTTATTTATCCATCAAGGGATCGAGCTATGACAGATCTTGCTCTGGCTGAGCCTACCGAGACGGACCCGACACGTGCTGTTTGAAGGCCTGTCCCTATCTATCAAGAGTTATTAGGCAGTAAGTGTCAATCAAAGGGTTGATAACTGCTGCAGTCACGCCCTTTCCTAGGCTAAGATGGTGGTCTGAGGCGGGGTGTGACAACTTGGTATCAGAGCAAAGGTTTACGTAAAACCTGGGAGATGGTTGAGTGTAAAATTTGGGTTGATACCAATTTGGTATCAAAGCATAAGTTTCTGGGGAGGTTAAAGAGCTAGTTGATACTAGCTTGGTATCAAAACATAAGTTTCTAAGGAGGTTAAAGAGTTAGTTGATACCAGCTTGGTATCAGAGCATAAGTTTCTGGGAAGGTTAAAGAGTTAGTTGATACTAGCTTTATATTAAAGCATAAGATTTTGGGTGAAAGAGAGTTCATGCATTAGATTAAGTCCCATAAGTATGTCCCTAACATGTGTACTTAATAATTAGGCAAAGATGCCGAGGAGAAGTGGCAGGCTGAGCAGGCAGACTGAGGAGAGGAATGTTGACCCTACCAGCGGAGGTTCTGAAGCTAGACAGGACCCAGATCCGAAAGGGAAAAGAGTTAGAGACTCAGTAGAGCAGGAAGCGACTTCTGTAAATGAGTCGAGTGCCCCACGGGTAGATGTAGATCCCTAGATGAAGGATCGAGTGTTTGATAGAATCGTTCAGAGATTGGCGGCGAGTGTAGGATCAATTCAAACCGATCCAAAAAAGAAATTCGACGTCGAGAGGCTGAAAGCTTTAGGTGCCACGAAGTTCGATGGAGCTACAGATCCAGTAGATGTTGAGATCTGGTTGGACTCGTTTGAGAAGTGTTTTAAGGTGATGAGGTGCCCTGAGGACCAGGTCAAGTTTGCGGCATTCTTGTTGCAGAAAGGGGCTGAGAAGTGGTGGAAAATGATAGAGGCTAGGAGTAGTTCGGAAACTATGACTTGGTTTGAGTTTAGACAAATATTTGAGGATAAATACTACCCTAGTGCTTTTAAAGAAGTGAAGAGGGAGGATTTCCTTAGGCTAACTCAAGAAGTGATGACGGTTGCTGAGTATGAGCAAAGATTTATTGAGTTATCTCAGTATGCCCTTCCGATCATTGCGAAAGAGAAGGAGAGGTGTAGAAGGTTTAAGAATGGCCTAAGAAGAAAGATACGTACACCCGTTACCTCTACATCTAATTGGGTGAATTTCACTTAGTTGGTTGAGACCGCTATTAGAGTTGAGCGGAGTGTAGCGAGGGAAGATATACTCTAGCCAGGTGAAGGGCAGTTTAGAATGCTTGGAGAAACGAGAGGCAAGAGTTTTAGACCCCCGTTCTCTGGACAGTCAGGTATGAGAAGTTTTGGAGGATGAGCCAATAAAGTACGGGTCGAAAGAGGTCAAGATCTGCAGCTGGACCGAGTGGTAGATCAGTATCAGGTCGTGCTAGCGAGTCAGTAGTTAGTACAAGAAGGAGACCACTTTGTGTAAACTATGGTAGGCCCCATACAGAAGTATGTTATGGCAATAGGAATGTGTGCTTTCAGTGTGAACAAGCGGGGCATTTCAAGAGATATTGTCCCCAGCTAGGTCATGGAGCACAGAGTGAACAAAGAGGAGTTACCCAGATTGTAGACCAACCTAGAGCGATCGGAACTAGAGGTGAGGGATCCAGTACAGCTAAGCAGAAAGAGGTAGCTGGATGACCCCAACAGCAACAGTAATAGCAGTAGCAGTAGGGTAGATTATATGCTATGACACACCAGGAAATGGAATAGGCTCCAGATATCGTAACTTGTACGATAACTTTATGTAAACAATTCGCTTATGCGTTATTTGATCCTGGTGCTACGCACTCATTCATATCTAGCATGTGTGTATTATATATAGATAGAATGCCTGAGTGTATGTATGAGGATTTGTTTATCTCTACACCTATAGGAGATACTCTAGTGGTACATGAGTATTATAGGAATTGTGAAGTAATTCTTGGAAATCAGAGTTTAAGGGTTGACTTGATTCCATTAGAATTACTAGAGTTTGATGTTATCTTAGGTATGGATTTCTTAAGTAAACACTATGCCACTATGGATTGTTTTAAGAGAGAAATAGTGTTTAAAAAACTAGATGAAAAAGAGATAACCCTGGTAGGAAGTAAAAGAATACTTTCAGGAAGTTTAATATCAGTAGTGAAGGCTAGGAAGTTGCTGAGTAAAGGATACGAAGCCTATTTAACCTATGTAGCAGTTTCGCAGGATAAGAAGCTGAGACCTAAGGATGTACCTGTGGTACAAGAATTCTTAGATGTGTTCCCTAAAGAGTTACCAGGCTTACCACCTGACAGGGAAATAGAGTTTACTATTGAGTTAGTCCCAGGTATAACACCTATATCCCAGGCACCATATAGGATGGCACCAACAGAACTGAAAGAGTTAAAAGTTCAGATACAAGAACTTATGGATAAGGGGTACATTAGATCCAGTGTGTCGCCTTGGGGAGCGTCGGTCTTGTTTGTTAAGAAGAAAGACGGTACTCTTAGATTATGTATAGATTATAGAAAATTGAATAAGGTGACCATTAAGAATAAGTACCTATGCCTCTTATAGATGATCTCTTCGATCAGTTAAAGGGAGCCACGGTGTTCTCTAAGATAGATTTGAGATCAGGTTATCACCAGTTGAAGGTGAAAGACATAGATGTTCCAAAGACTACATTCAGAACTAGGTATGGACATTATGAGTTCCTAGTAATGTCGTTTGGATTGATAAATGCTCTTGCAGTATTTATGGATTTGATGAATAGGATATTTCATCATTATCTGGATCAGTTTATGATAGTTTTCATAAACGATATACTAGTGTATTCTAGTAGTGCAGAGAAGCACAAAGAACATCTGAGGATAGTGTTGCAGATGCTAAGGGAAAAGAACTTATATGCCAAATTTAGTAAGTGTGATTTTTTATTAAACCAAGTCGTATTCCTTAGGCATATAGTTTCAACTAACGGAGTTAGCATTGATTCCCAAAAGATAGAAGCAATAGTCCACTGGGAACGACCCCTGAATGTAACAGTAGTACGTAGTTTTCTGGGCTTTACAGGTTATTATAGGAGATTCGTGGAGGGATTTTCTAAGTTAGCTTGAGACAGGCAAAAGAGTTATATCGATAAGCGGAGAAGAGAATTGGAGTTTGAAGTTGGTGATAAAGTATTTCTTAAGTTATCTCTGTGGAAAGGAATACTTAGGTTTGGTAGGAAAGGGAAATTAAGCCCGAGATATATTGGACCTTACGAGATAATAGAAAGAGTTAGCCCAATGGCATATCGATTGGATTTACCTCTAGAATTATCTTGTATTCATGATGTGTTTCATGTGGCAATGCATAGAAAGTATGTGCCAGATCTTACCCATGTGTTGCCTGACCAACCAGTACAGTTGAAGGAAAATTTGTCTTATGAAGAAGAACCAGTGGAGATTCTTGACCGAAAGGAACAAGTCTTAAGGAATAAGACGATCCCATTAGTAAAGGTATTATGGAAAAACCATAGCACGGAAGAAGCAATGTGGGAAGCCGAAGAGCAAATCAGAAACAAGTATCCGCAGTTGTTTAATTAACGGACTTGTAGCGAAATTTTGAGGACAAAATTTTCATAAGGGGGAGGTATATGTAAACCCTGAATCCTAATTTCTCTATTTGAGTATGTTCCCTACTGAGACTAGTGTGGTGAGTAGGTTGATGTGGAAATTAGTGTGTGATGGTAGAGAAAAGGGTGGAAAATTAGAAGAAAAGTGTGTATTTGAAAACTTGACTTTTGGGGAAAAACTTGGAAAATTGGCTAAGTATAAACCTATACGTTGGATGAGTTGGATGCATTGGATGCGTTGGATGCATTGGAAGGATGGTATGCGTCCATGCGGCTGAAGGAAATGAAGTGATGCGTTGGAAGGGACCAATGCGGCTGAAGGAAGTGAAGTGATGCGTTGGAAAGCTGCCCATGCATCGAGCGGCCAAGCCAAGCGCCCTTGCCCATACGTCGAGCAGCCATGCCGAGCGCCCTTGCCCATGCGTCGAGCGGCCATGCGTCGAGCACCTTGCTAAGTGGCCATGAGGTCGAGTGAGCCTTGCGAGCGATGGCTAGCGCCTATGCAGCACGCCCATGCATCGAGCGACCAGCGCCTATGCCTA
>NC_052357.1:76731226-76828203 GCF_009727055.1 Benincasa hispida | reverse complement strand
TAACTCGACACAGTTGCATCGGGTCACTACGTCTCGACAAGGATTGTTCGGATGCATGGTTGCACGCCATCGTACTCGTCATGGGGCAGGACGCTTCGGCATGGGAGGGCTGAATACGTTCGTATGGGCAAGGCAGGTCTCGGTTGGCCGTGATGCATGTGTGCAGTTTCCACGCATCATTTCATTTCTTCAGCCGCTTTGTTTCCCTATCCAAGCACACTTCAATGTTCGATATACTGCTTCATGGGGTCTCCTTCATGGCTCCACGCATCATGATCGAACTCATCCAACGTATAGGTTTATACTTAGCCAATTTTCCAAGTTTTTCCCCAAAAGTCAAGTTTTCAAATACACACTTTTCTTCTAATTTTCCACCCTTTTCTCTACCATCACACACTAATTTCCACATCAACCTACTCACCACACTAGTCTCAGTAGGGAACATACTCAAATAGAGAATTAGGATTCAGGGTTTACATATACCTCCCTTATGAAATTTTGTCCTCAAAATTTCGCTAACAGTCCGTTAATTAAACAACTGCGGATACTTGTTTTCTGATTTGCTCTTCGGCTTCCACCATTGCTTCTTCCGTGCTATTTTTTCCATAATACCTTTACTAATGGGATCGTCTTATTCCTTAAGACTTGTTCCTTTCGGTCAAGAATCTACTGGTTCTTCTTCATAAGACAAATTTTCCTTCAACTGTATGTTGGTGTCAGGCAACATGGGTAAGATCTGGACACTACTTTTCTATGCATTGCCACATGAACACATCATGAATACAAGATATTTAGAGGTAAATCCAATCGATATGCCATTGGGCTAACTCTTCTATTATCTCGTAAGGTCCAATATATCTCGGGCTTAATTTCCCTTTCCTACCAAACCTAAGTATTCTTTCCACAGAGATAACTTAAGAATACTTTATCACCACTTATTTTTTTCGCTTATCGATATAACTCTTTTGCCTGTCTCAAGCTAAACTTAGAAATCCCTCCACGAATCTCCTATAATAACCTGTAAAGCCAGAAAAACTACGTACTACTGTTACATTCAGGGGTCGTTCCCAGTGGACTATTGCTTTCTATCTTGGGAATCAATGCTATCTCGTTAGTTGAAATCTATGCCTAAGGAATACGACTTGGTTTATAAAAAAATCACACTTACTAAATTTGGCATATAAGTTCTTTTCCCTTAGCGATCTTCCAACACTATCCCAGATGTTCTTTGTGCTTCTCTGAGCTAATAGAATACCTAGTATATGTTTATGAAAACTATCATAAACTGATTCAGATTAATGAATGAAATATCCATTTCATCAATTCCATAAATACTGCAAGAGCATTTTATCAATCCAACGACATTACTAGGAGAACTCATATACCATACCTAGTTCTGAATGTAGTCTTTGGAACATCTATGTCTTTCACCTTCAACTGGTGATAACCTGATCTTATAATCTATGTTAGAACACCGTGGGTCCCTTTAACTGATCGAGAAAGAATTCATCTTATAAGAGCTAGGTATTATTCTTAATGGTCACCTTTATTCAGCCGAGCGCCCTTGCCCATGCGTCGAGCGGCCATGCATCGAGTGACCTGCCAAGCGCCCATGCGACCGAGCAAGCCCTGCGAGCGATGGCCAGCGCCTATGCAGCACGCCCATGCATCGAGCGACCAGCGCCTATGCCTAGCACCATGCGCCCATGTCGAGCAAGCCGTGTGGTGATACCTAGTGAGCCATGCGTCGAGCATGAGCGGCCATCCTATGCATTGGTGGTGGCTGGCTCTTGCGATGGCTAAGTTGGATTGCGATGGTAGTGAGTTGGCTTGCCATGCGTTGGTTATAGGCTATGCTTTGATGACACTATGCGTTGAACATCCAAGGGTTGTGGACGCATATGAAAGATGAGCTCACCTAAAGGACGTCATCAAACATGTGTCTTCTTGAGAGGAAACCTTAAGCCTTAAGAATTTGAGGTGGTTGCATAAGAGGACATGCAATTTGAAGCCCTTGCGATGGCTAGTTAGGAGAAGAACACTTAGGATGCGTTGATCAAAGAGTTGTGTTGTTAGTGTAAGAAGGAAACACTTGGACATCCAGTCAAGTAGAAGGTGTCGAGTTTGGAGAGTGTTTGGACGCCTATAAATAGAACTAAGGATTTCTTTTTCAGATCACAATTAAAAAATACATTAAAAAGAGTGGGAAAGCTGATTAAACTTTGCGTTGAGAGCAAAATCCATGCGTTAATAATAGAGCTTTAAAGAGGACGCATTGGACAGTGAAGTCTGGAAAACAGCATCAACTTGGGACGAGGAGTTCTAGGAGTATAGTTTTTGGAGTGATTCTAAAGCCACCTGAAAGCTCTAGGAGTCTAGTTTTCAGGGTAGGGCTTCCAAAGAAAAATCTCTAAAGGATTAGGCTGGAAACTGAGAAGAAGACAGAAGGGTCAGGCTGTCGGGTAAGCTTGGGCTGGTCTTGAAGATTTTGTGATTCCTGCCAAAACACAAGAAGTTCTGAGCTCAAATTTTAGAGTAAGATTCTTCAGATATTTTAAAATATGTTTGTAGAAGGAAGTATCTCGAAATAAGGCTTAGAACTATGAGTAATCTGAGTTGTAAAATGAATCTGGATTTTAGGGGTGTAAAAAGGAGCCCCAGGTAAACAAGGAACTTCTAGAGTGAAAAGTTCCTAAACGATCGAGGTGTGTGACTAAAACGTTTGACTAAAACATTTTACTAAAATGTTTGATTTAAAATGTTTTACAGAAAGCATGTTTTAAAGAAGATTATTCTCATGCCAGCTAGTTTTACAAAGTGATTTCCAAGCAAACCATGAGTTATGTTTTAAACGCATTCATGTGTGGGAAGTTTGTTGAAAAGCTATTTATATGTGTTAAATATACCTAACATGCATTAGTATCTTTAAAGCCATGTTTTTATATGTGTTATACTTTACATGCTTCAAAGAGAAAGTCATTTATGACTAGTTTTACTTAAAACGCGATACCGAAGGAAATTTGAGAAGGTATCCGTCCAACTAGATATTGAAGGACATTTGAGAAGGTATCTATTGGTACTGATGGACGTTTGAAAAGGTACCGAACCAACCAGATACTGAAGGACATTTGAGAAGGTATCCTAGCAGCTCGATACTGAAGGACATTTGAGAAGGTATCTGAGCAGAAATACCTAAGGTATGACGGTACTTAGTATGGCCACGTGCATGTAGGTAGATAGAGTCAGAGATTGAGGAAAAAGGTTCTCCCTTGACTAGCAGTTGGTGTTGGGATTATTTTTACTCACTGTGAGGTTATTTTCAACTGAGAAATAGTTTTAATGTTTTATGATTAAAACAACTTTATATGCTTTATGTTTGGAAAATGTTTATACTACAGTATAAGGTACTGTAGAAGTTAATATTTAAGTTTAAACTCTTTATTGAGAATTTTGCATGAGAATCAGTTATCTTTCTTAAGCCACTCATTGGGCTAGCAAGCTCACCCCGTTTTCAAATGTTTTCCTTTCCCCTAGGTAGCGGTCAAATCCTCAGAAGATAGCTCTGCATCTGCTCTACCACTAAAGGATAAAGATATTATAACCCATCGGTTTAGGTGGTTACTGTAAATATTGTACACATGTTATAGTTGTTCATATAGGGACTAGGGGTTTTGGGCTTTGGGACTTGTGAATCTAGTGTTGTAATGACTCTAAACATGTTATGTTTCTGAATTAATAAATTTTTGGCCTAAAGACATTCCGCTATATATGAGTTATATATTGGTATCAGAGTTATTCCACAAGAGTTATTAGGCAGTAACTGTCAGCCAAAGGGTTGTAACTGCTGCAGTCACGCCCTTTCCTAGGCTAAGAAGGTGGTCTGGGGTGGGGTGTGACATGAACACTATCTATCGTATAGACAATGTACTCGATCGTTTAACTAATGGAAGCCTATTGCATAGACTTTACTACTCGATCATGTAGCAACGATCAACGAGTAACTATCATATAGTCAACTCTAAGTGATCGTCTATGTTCTCAACGTCTATCGTTTAGTAAAAACTATTTTTACTTGATAGCCTTTTTCCGTGATAATTTTCCGAATGGATCAACTACTAATTTTGGAAAACAATTTTCCTTTTATCTCACGGTTACCATAAAAATTCCAATAAGCTCCCACTCAAATCGGTTATTAGAGAAAAAGAATTAATTATCATATAATTAATATATTATAAATAAATATGATAACAAACTTATCATATTATATTTATAACCTATAGTTTTAATGTTTCATCATATGAAACATATAAATCATAGTTCTTTTTCTATTTTATGGTACTTAGTATAAATCATATTTATATTAATTCCTTCAATTAATGTATCTAATACATCCACCAATTATATCACATATAATTGAATTTCCTTTTGTTAATTTGAACACTTCAAACTAATCCAAAATTTGATTCTGAACTTGAGCCCAAGGGGACCTCATGGACTTATAGCTTGAAGCTCCAACAGTGTGTGAATAGATGACTAAACTCTTTAGTCATGAGATCCACCATCCATTAACTGTTGGTTACTCCACTAAAGACCGATAGTTGCACTCTTCGCACTACAGATATATTTCTATGTCCACATAACCAATCAATAGTGTGACCACTATGTTCAAGACCCGAAATCAGCCCTTAAGGGAACAATTTATCTACTTACCCCTACTTCGGGGAAGGAGTGAATTCCGTCTTGTGTAACTGAGTTCTCAGCTCTCTAATTAGACAAATCCCCAAAAAGGTGGGCTTGTTGAGTTGGTAATCTGGTCACTCTCACACATACTAATCAAAGGACCGCCCTCATAAGTAAGAGTTCCCAAAACACTCAGGATTAAGGTCATGTCACCTATGGTCATTTTAGTGAAATGTAAGTTTCAATTATCAACGGCGTTATATAAAGAGGCTAATCATTTCATGGTCCAGTCTTATACAAACTCTTTGTATAGGACATACCCGCTCGTATGTCTCCACATGAATGGTCAGGATCAGACCATTTATAGCACTTTACAACACTTGTAAATATCTACAAAGCAGCCTGTATCCGTAGTGTCACCAAGATAAGGTATCCCTCCTTTATCCTTATACTACAAACCATTTAGATTATTTCTTAAGGCATGATCCACTTGTATGTCTCACATACATGCTTAAGTTACGTGAAATAACCACGGAGCTTAGCTTATTGGATATGAGTAAATGCAAATAAAATAACACTTATTTTATTAATAACAATGTGTGTCATAATGTTTACAAACTACGAGACCACTAGGAGAATTAAGACACCAATCCCAACAATCTCCCACTATTCTAATGCCTTGGGAGACTAATGTATAATACATAAAAAAATCGTATAATATACAATAAACTAGGGCATACTCTGTACCCCAATATCATCTCCTACTTGCCCTAGATAAGGTGTCGCATGTCCTATAGACCTAGACTCTTCAGATGTCCCTCGAACACTTTAGCCGTGAGAGCTTTTGTGAACGAATCAGCAACGTTGTGCTCTGACGCGATCTGCGTGACTATCACATCACCGTGATACACAATCTCCCTGATCAAATGATACTTCCATTCAACATGCTTGCCTCTTCGGTGACTCCGAGGTTCCTTTGAATTTGCCACAGCCCCACTGTTATCACAATAGAGTGTGATCCGCAAAGACATATTTGGAACAACTTCCAAATCTGTAAGGAACTTCCTAAGCCAAAAGCCTCTTTAGCAGCTTCATAAGCGGCTACGTATCGGCTTCCATAGTGAGTCCACGATGCATCCTTGTTTGATGCTTCGCCAAACTATAGCCCCTCCATTCAGAGTGAATACTGGCCCTGATGTCGATTTCTGAGAATCTCTATCAGTCTGAAAGTCAGAGTTTGTGTATCCTATAAGGATCAAATCCTTATCTCCATACATGAGCATATAGTCTCTCGTTCTCCGAAGATACTTGAGAATTGTTTTGACTGCTGTCTAGTGATCTAATCCTAGGTTTGGACTGATATCGACTGACAATCCCTACTGCATAGCAAATGTCAGGTATAAAACATAACATTGCATACATGAGGCTTCCAACAATTGAAGCATAGGAAATCTGTCTCATTTCCTCAACCTCTTAAGGTGTCTTAGGACATTACTCCTTAGAAAAAACAATTCCATGCCTGAAGGGTAATAAACCCCTATTGGAATTCTGCATCGAGCACCTGATCAACAACTTGTCAATGTACGATGCCTAAGACAAGGCCAACCTCTTGTTCTTACGAACCTGAATGATCTGAATCCCTAGAACATACTGCGCCTCTCCCAAATATTTCTTATGGCATTGGGCGGCTAGCCACTTCTTAATGTCAGTCAGAAAACCTACATCATTCCCAATGAGTAGGATATCATCTACATACAGTACCAGGAAAACTACTGAGCTGTTAATGATTTTCTTGTAAACACAAGGCTCATCAACATTTTGATTAAAGCTAAACGATTTGATCGCACTATCAAATCTAATGTTTCATGATCTATATGCTTGTTTCAGCTCATAAATGGACCTATTATGCTTGCAAACTCTTTGCTCTTGATTTGGAACAATGAATCCCTCTGGTTGAGCCATGTAGATGGTCTCCTCAAGATTACTATTCAGAAAGGCAGTCTTAACGTCCATTTGCCATATTTCATAATCATAAAATGTGGCTATAGACAGGAGAATCTTGATAGACTTTAACATGGTAACAGGTGAGAAAGTTTCCTCATAGTCCACTCCCTCGATCTGGGTATAACCCTTTGCCACGAGTCTAGTCTTAAAGGTCTACACCTTTCCATCTATACCTCATTTCTCTTATAAATCCACTTACATCCTATAGGTTTTACCCCATCAGGCTGATCCACAAGTGCCTAGATAGAATTGAAGTATAAGACAATGGATCCTCAACTCCATCATCAGACAATGATGTTTTGGGCTTCAGTCAACCCCATGTAGCATTCTAGTGGGTTCGCAACCCTTCCACCACTTCAAGGCAGTCTCAGCTCTTGAGATGGTTGACGAGATGAACTGACATTAACAACTCTTGTTGATCTATCAGTTTTTTCAACAACTCTTGTTGAACTTTCAATAGTCTCATTAGAAATCTCATGTAAAACAAGCTTGCTTTGTGGCTTATGATCCCTGATGTGGTCTTCTTCCAAGAAGATAGCATTTTTCAACACAAACACCTTATTCTCACTCGGATCAAAGAAGTATCCACCTCTTGTTTCCTTGGGGTAGCCTACAAAGAGGCATACTTTCGAACGTGGTTCGAACTTTTTAGGGTTGGCCACAAGCATGTGGGCCGGACATCTCTAAATCCTGAAGTGGTGTAAACTACCTTTACGGCCTCTCCACAGCTTAAAAGATGTTTCAGAAACACTTTTTGAGGGAACATTGTTCAAAATATAACATGTAGTCTCCACTGAAAATCCCCAAAACGAGTCTTGAAGATGAGCATAACTCATCATAGACCGAACCATGTCCAATAGGGTTCTATTTCTCCTTTCTGATACACAATTCTGTTGACATGTACTTGGGGCTGAGAGTTGGGGGTGATTCCATATTCTATCATATAAAGATCGAATTTAAGGTCCATATACTCTTCACCACGATCAGATTGTAGTATTTTTATTTTCTTACCTAACAAGTATTCAACTTCAACCTTATACTCCTTGAACTTTTCAGGGGTGTCAGACTTATATTGCATTAGGTATAGATACCCATATCTTGAATAATCATCTATAAAAGAGATAAAATATTCATACCCACCTTGAGCTCTAACACTCATTAGACCACAAAGGTCTAAATGTATAAGCTCTAAGGTTTCTATGGCTCTATAACCTTTTTCCAGTAAAAGGTCGTTTGGTCATTTTGCCTTCAAGGCATGATTCACATACCGACAATGAGTTTTCTTCTAAACCTTTTAGAAATTCACATTTCACCAACTTCTCAATCCTATTGAGGTTTATGTGACCTAACCTTAGATGTCAAAGATGGGCGTTTTCCTTAGGAGAAACCTTTGGTCTTTTTGCAGTTGTCGCTGTTTTGAATATTTCAGTATTAAGCAAGGCTTTTATGACTAATGGTCTTAGTACATACAAGTTATTTTCCATTGAACCAAAACCAATCTCCATACCATTCTTGAAAATAAACACTTTGTTCTCAGTAAAAGAGACGGTATAACCTTGTTCAATTAAACAAGAAACCGAGATTAAGTTCCTCTTGATATAAGGAACTACAAAAACATTATCCAGTAACAAATAACGTTTCTTGTCCAAAAATAACTTCATCTTGCCTACAGCAATAGCTGAAACAACCTCACCAGTATCGACTCAAAGAGTCAACTTTCCTTCTTACAACGGTTTCCAGGAACTAAATCCTTGGTAGGAAGAACTTACGTGATTAGTAGCATCTGAATCAAGTATCCAGGCAGAATAATCATTCTCTACCAAACACGTCTTCAAGACAAATAAATCACATTTACTGTCTTTAGACTTCTTCCTCTTCTGGAGAGCAGTGGGATCAGTATTAGAACCTAAATAAGCTCCAAGTTCCATTTCAGAGAACAATTCTCGTCGATGAACTTCAACTGAGTCAGCAACAATTGCTTTCTCTTTTAGTCTCTTGACATTCAAGAAAGATTGGAGGTTATCTTGGGAACTGACACTACTAGTTTCTTTGTCATCCATCCCGTTTTTCTCAAAAAATGAGAACTGACGTTCAAACAATTCTTACAATGAGTCCATGATCTTACATGCAATGACCATGTTCTCAACCCTTTTGGCTAATGCATCAGGTATGCTAGCCAAAATGTGAAGTTGGGCCATCAAATTAGCCTTCATCCACATCTCTTATGCATTACGAACATTCCGCGGTGCATTAAGGATCAGGACTTGAGGACACTCCTCAACCATGACAAACTCGAGGTCGTTTACCGTGAAAAATGTTTTAAGAGACTCTTTCCAATGTATGTAATTGGTCAAATTAAAAGAGGCAACTAACGGAAAATCATACATGTTGCTGAAAAAACAAACACATTGATCTACATTAGATTTTAGCAAATACTCTTTAAAACAAAATCCAATTTGGTTTAGCAAAACTTAAACGAACCCCATATGACATCTAGTTTTGCAATGACGCTTTAATAGTTAGGACAAAAGCCACTGAAAGGTAGTCAATTTATCCCTCCTTTGAATTGAGACACTATCAATAGTCATTATACCAGAACAATTCTTATTCCTATAACGACTACCCATCATTGATTTAGTCAAGAAATCATTAACTTACTTAACAATTTTTCGTAACTGTGACCTTTCATTTTAAATCCTAGAGTTTCACCCCAAGCAGCCAATCCAAAGGAAAAAATTCGATTGGGGAAAAAACTAAAGTGACCCTATCCATTTCTAGAGTTCACCTTGATATTGACCAACCATAAAAAACCATTCGAAGAGGGACGCTCTCAAGGCGCTACGAGGCCGTGCAAGAAGATCTCATGGTACAAACCAATGAAGGAGACCGTAGGACATGTTGACACACATCCTTAACCCACTTACCATAAATACTCTCTCCGTCCACCTTGATATTGACTCATGCAAACACCATCCGAAGAGGCATGCTCCTAAGGCACCACGAGGCCAAGCATGAATCTCATGACGTGAACATTCAGGGAGAAACGTGAGTGGAATTGACATATCATATATATCTTTTCCTCCCATTGAGTATTTTATAACCTAGGGTTTAGTTTACTTAGAAAAAACACGGCTAACGATTTTAACTTAGTGACTTTTTAGGTTTGCTCAAAAGTAACGCTTACTTTGGAAAGTTGAACAACTTTTGGTCATCATCCATTAAACTCTGTAACGAAGTTTTTTTTATCAACTGTTGCATGCTTGTAACAAATCTATTTAATTCACCTTTCTAGGTAGGTTCCCAGGTAGGGGTGTCCCATTTTCGTCAGCTTAAATACCCCAGCCTAGATAGAATCCACCTTAGTCAAAAGATCCCTTATAGATAGATTTAATACAAATTTATTCTTTTATTCAAACTAATTTAATCCTATTAAACCGATTTAAAAGATTAAACTTAGGTATCTAATCTCATTATAACCGTGATCTTAGGTCTATCTCAATCCAATTTTAAAACTCTTTTAAAACATGATTAAAGCCAAAGGTTGCATGTAACTCTTGGTTATTGATTTTAATTCTAATTTCATTAATTATAACTCTTATAAAAAAATGAAACAATCAAAATCAACTACAATATGAAGCTAGACATCCACAAGGCATTTATAACTCTTGTAAATAAACCTAAGTGTCATTGACTTCATGCAATATTCATTCATTACTACTTTATATAACTCTTATATAACAAAGTAATGAACTAAGCATATCTGCTCTCATACACCCTTATAAGCATATATGCTCTAATACACCCTTATACTATAGCACTTATAATATAAAGATGATGCATGAATATGCTTAATGCAAGCATATATTATAACTCTTATATTATATGATGCATGAGCATGCTTTAAGGTAATTTAATCATGCAAACTTCTATATTATAACTCTTATAATATAAAGATGATGCATGAATAAAATGCATAACCTAAGGTGGGTTTTAAAACTATATGTCACATATTATGGCACATAAACTAACATACATCTCAAGTACATTAAATAAAAATTGATGGCCTGGGATAATTAGCCTTAAAATCGGGAAAAAAAAAAGCTAACTATTACAAAAAGTATTAAGTCAACCGATTCAAACAGGCAAACCAGGTCTTGAACCATCTGGGCGAAGCCTCGTTCATTTGATCATGTAACAGCTCCTTGTGATCATCGAGTAATGCTAATCGAGTATAAATGATCGTGTAGCATGGATCAAGTGCCTTTTAACTATGCAATGAAGCATGAAGGCCATACGATCGTGCAACGTATGCCTAGAAGATCGAGTAGATGACAACTATACGATGAAGCATGATCGTCTAGACAATCGAGGAGTAAGCGACGAGTATCTTAAACCGAGTGATCGAGTAGCCAGTGACTATGCGATGAAGCATGCTAGCCTACGCGATTATTTAGTGTGCGCGCCATGCGTCGAGTATCATACTCTACGTGATCGTTTACCTTGAGCATCTATGCTATCGAGTAGCTAATGTAACACGATCGAGTGAACTCTTTACTTGATCGTTTGACTGTTTAGTAAATACTACACGATCGAGTAGAACTTTTCTATACAATCGTTTAGTTAAATCTAAACGATCGTTTAGCCTGGGCTACACAATGCGACCAACCTTTGGTCTTCTTCCTCGATGAGAACAGCGTCTCCATGCTTCTTTGAAGGTCTATCACGAACGACTCAAAACCAAAAAAAACTTGAATATAGACTCGATTTCTTGTTAATTATGCCCAAAAACGCAGATGCCTTTACAAATTAACACTTGAAATGTAAAGAAAGCTTTAAACAGATGCTATCATCCCGAAATTATCCACCAACACATCTACAAACACATTTAACTCTTAAACGCATTGTAGAATGCTTAAAACCCACAAAGACTGTAAAAGAAGTTCAATACAACAATGGAATTTGGAATATCAGAATAATCTGACTCTGATACCAATTAAAGGAACTCTTAATAAAGAACCAGTGATGGAAGCAGATCATTCCAAAGTCCATTAAGAAAGAATACAAATATTTACAGTCAAGAAAGGCAGATTATGCATAACGAGTAAATTACAACATGTTTCTTAATGATATAAGGGGTCGAGTATAATACCTTTGGAGAACTCCTTCTTCACATATTTCGCTCGATCAAACTTCAACACATCCAAACAGGAACTCGAACATAATAATCAACACAACAAACAACACAAACTATAGTATCCTCGATCACAATCAAGTACAACTCGATCCTCGACCCTCGAACGGAACTGAACAGCACCACAAAGGCTACCTTGTATTCTCGGTGAGGGAATCCAAGAGTTGTGGGCTCTGTATGATTTTGGATAGGGGAATGAAGGAAGTGAACGATTGATTAGACGATCAAGTATGCGACAGAAGAAGGAAGTCTATCGTATAGACTTAATACTCGATCGTGTAGTAAGAAGAAGCCTATCGTATAGACTTGCTACTCGATCATGTAGCAACAAGTAACTATCGTATAGTAAACTCGATACTTGATCGTTTAGGCTGTGTAATACTATCGTTTAGTAAAACTCTTTTACTCGATAGTTTTTCTTTTTGTGAGACAATACGGATGAATCATCATCTTGATTTGGAAAACTATTTTCTTTTTTATCTCACAATTACCATAAATCCTAAATAACCTCCCACTCAAGTCAGTTATAAAGAAAAAGAATAATTAATTATCACATAATTAATAGATTATAAATAAATATAATAACTAACTTATCATATTATATTTATAACCTATAGTTTTAATATTGCATAATATGCAACATATAAACCATATTTCTTTTTCTATTTTATGGCATTTAATAAAAATCATATTTATATTAACTCTTCAAATCTAATAATGTATCAAATACATCATATCAATTATATCACATATAATTGAATTAATTTAATTATATCATATATAATCAAATTTCCTCTTTTAATTTGAACTCTTCAAACTAACCAAAATCTAATTCTCAACTTGAACCCATTGAGCTACCGAGGGGACTTTATGGACCTGTTGCTTAAAACTCCAACGGTACTTGAATAATTGACTAAACTTTTTAATCACGGTATCCACCATTCGTTAACTACCGGACATTCCACTAAAGATCAACAGTTGCACTCTTCGCACTACAGATATATTTCTATGTCCATATAACTTATCAACAGTTCAATGACTCTTCACAAATCACTTGTAAGTACAACTGTGCCAATTTACCGTTTTTCCCTTATAGTTATATCTAACTCCTTAAGTACCATTGATTCCTCTAATGAACAATAAGTCATAGTCTCACTATGACTAAGTCCTCTTTTCCCAAGAGAGGGTGTGACAACTATGTTCAAGACCCGGAATCAGCCCTTAAGGGAGCATTTATCTACTTACCCCTGCTTCGAGGAAGGAGTGAATTCCGTCTTGTGTAGCTGAGTTCCCAGCTCCCCAATCAGACGAATCCCCAAAATGGTAGGCTTATTGAGTTGGCAATCTGGCCACTGGTGTATACATAACTAGATGTACAAAAGAGGTACATACTCAGTAGGTTAGGTGTATACGAAAGAGGTGTATGCTTAACTAGGTGTACGAAAGAGGTACACATTTAGTAGGTTATGTGTATACGAAATAGGTGTGTACATAACTAGATGTAAGAAAGAGATACATACTCAGTAGGTTAGGTGTATACGAAAAAGGTGTATGCTTAACTAGATGTACGAAAGAGGTACACATTCAGTGGGTTATGTGTATACGAAAGAGGTGTATACATAACTAGATGTAAGAAAGAGGTACACACTTAGTAGGTTAGGTGTATACGAAAGAGGTACACATTAAGTGGGTTATGTGTATACGAAAGAAGTGTATGCATAACCATGCATATGTAAGAGATTGTATTTCCTTCGGGATTCACCAAAGGTAGTGGGCATACTTAACTACAGTAGGATAGAAATAAGTTTTTCATGCATGTATGAGTCCCACGAGGATTAGAGCAGTTTATATGTTCCACTAGAGGTAGGCATCTAGAGGACATAGATGCCTAGCCTGACCCCAGTAGTGGGGTTACTTACTGAGTATTTTATAACTCACCCTTTCTCATGTTTTTGTTTCAGGTAAGAGTAGGGACGCACTGGTGAGTAACAAGCGAAATCCGTGATCGAGCCACTGGGACCAGTTTTATGCTTTCGCTCAGGATGTTTAGATTTCTTTAATGTCTTTTCCACTTCCAGTCTTCATGTTTGAAACTTACTAATTAGTATTCATTTCCAAACTTCTACAGTTTTCTAGACTCATTAAATTTCTAATTATGATTTATGGGTACCCTATTGTTTGAATTTTATTTAGTTTTAATGAAAATATTTTATTCGACTTTATTTATTTAGCATTTATTTCACCATAAAAGAGTGTCGTGTTAAGTTCCATGCATGCATGTATTTCAGTAACGGCTTAACTTAAGTCCTAGGAGGTCGGGTCGTTACATATAAAATAATACTTATTTTATTAATAACAATATGTTTACAAACTATGAGACTACCAGGAGATTTAGGACACAAATCCCAACACTCGATCCTAGATCAAAATTGTTGGATTGTATCAGCAACAACAAAAGCAACGAGGATCATTAAGCACTCTAATTCATTAATTTTGGCAAAATATAAAGCATGCTCTTGTAGAAACAAGTGGGTTTCATGACATACCTTTGTAGAACTTCTTCAAGGTTCGATCTCCAGCTGCAAACTTCTCTAAATCTTGTTACAGACCACCTCAAGATCTTCCCCACTATTCTTTTGGTACTCTAGATTGAGTTGTGGGACTCAAAACAAGCTTGAATCAAGGAATTTTTTAGAAGTGCTCACAGCAGCAATCTAGTTGAAGAACACCTTCTTCACCACGAATGTTCAATTAAAATTCTATCAATTACATGCCTCAAAATCACTCCAATCTCTTCAATATATTACAGACCATCATGCAAGGAAGATAGTTGCATGAGGTGCAGCTCATGCTTGGAGTAATTGAAGGCAAAAATGATGGATCTTGTGTGAGCTACTTCATAAGCCATAATGGAATAACCAAACATTCCATTTTATGTGTTTTCCATGTTTTTCCAATTTTTCCAAGATTGATTTCAAAAATCAATTTCATTTATGAAATTGGAAAAATTATTAATTTTACAAAATTAATTTCATAAATTAATTTTTCTAATAAAATTAATAAATAATTATTTAAACAATTTAAACAATTCTTATTAATTTAATATCAAATATTAAATTAATTTTTACACAAATCCACCTTCGTATCTTTAAATCATATTTAAATATTAATTCTTCTATTCCATTTAATTCTCAAAATTAAACACGTAACTATATCTCATATAATTACTAATTCCCTTAATTCTAATTTGAATGTTTCAAATTAACTTATCACACTACTCTAGAGCTAATCCATTTACGAGCTAGTAGGGGGACCTCGCGGACCTACAGATCATGGGCTCCAACGATCCGAGATTAATTGGCTAAACTTATTAGACCAAATTAACTCCCATTTGTTAACTAGTGGGTCACTCCACTAAAGCCCATAGTTGCACTCCCCTCACTGTAGATATATTATGTCCACATGATTTAACCATAATCAGTAAGTCGACCCTTCACAGGTTGTTCTAATAACGACCAGGTTAAATATCTGTTTTACCCCCGAGATTACTTCTTGTTCATCAAGTTCCTACTGATCCTCTAATGAATAACTGATTTTTTATCCAATCATTAAACCAAAACTCTCTTAGCCTAGTGAGAGGGTGGGGCCCCTTGTTCAAAACATGGATTCAGTACTTGAGAGAACAACCTTTCTTCTATCCTAAATCGGGTAGGCATGAATTCCATCTTGCACCCTATATCCCCAACTATCTATTAGGTCTTACCCCTGAAATGGGAGGCTTATTGAGCCGGCGCTGTTGAGCCAAACCTCGCCTATGAAAATCTAAGGATAATCCTAAATAAATAGGAGTTCATAGTTAGCTCAGGATTAAGATCAAGTTAAGTCATCTAAGTGAAATAGTCAGTCTTATACAGTAAACAACGTTATAAAGTAAGAGTGACTTATTTCTTGGTCCGATCTTATGCAGACTCATTACATAGGACGCCTCCACTCCTCATGTCATAACATGTATGACTTAGGACCGCATCCAATAGTGTTACCAGAATAAGATACCCAACCTTATTCATATACTATAGATCAATTTGACTATTTACTCGAACCTGATCCACTCTTATGTCTCCACATAAAGTTCAAGTACTCATATAATAGTCATGGGTCTTAGTTTATTGAATTTAGACTTTCATGTATACAAATTATAAAATCAATATAAGTTTATTGACTATAGAAAATGTTTATCATTTTACAAACTGCGAGTTTTTAGGACATAAAACCCAACAAGAATTCCCTTCTTCGTCTGACTGGTCTCTGTTCAATCCTTGATGCAACTCGATAATAATAGAGTTAATACTTGATCGTACTCGACGGTTCTTGAACGATGCTCGATGCAACCCGAAGGTGAAAATGGTGTACTCGGACCTACTCGATAGTAATAATTCGATGCACGATTGACTCGTTAACTTGATACTTGATGCAATTTGTAATGTAAATTATTGGCGCGCGATTTGTAGTGAAGTATTACTCGATTAAAACAAGAAAGATAAGAAAGAAGAAAGAGACACAGTGATTTATGTGGTTTGCCTACGTCCACAGGAAGATCTGAAATCTTTTACTAACTGAAGATTGCCTATAGATTTTAGTTTGCAAGAAAACTAAGAAAAAATGATAACTCTCTCTTTTTTGAATTCGAAATCAGTGGTATTTATAATGATATACCAGCTGACCGTTACAAAAAAGTTAGTTATAAACAAACTGAAAATCTGAGGTATTTGAGTCGAACTTCTTCAAATTCTCCACCTTGACTCCAACGGCTGCAATCTTCATGATCTTCCTGATTATGATCGGTTTTTCTACCTTGTGTCTGGAAGCTCAAAACCAACATGTTATACACATTTAAACAATTTAAGCTTTGTAACATGTTTAGTTAGTATATCAGTTGCATTATCAGAAGTATGGACTTTTAAGATTTCTATCTTCCCTATCTCAATTTTATCTCTAATAAAGTGATATTTTATTGGGGTTGATGCCCTAAAGTCTCATGTCCTATAGTTTGTAAACAATTTGTACAAACGTTTGCGATGTATAATATATGATATTTACTTCACTTCTTGTTTTTGCTCATCTGAATGTTTTATTTGCTTTACCACAAACAAATAAACTAAAATCCTTGGTTGTCTTTATGTAACTTAAACATGTATATGGTGACATACAAGTGGATCATGTCTTAAGTAATAACCAAAATGGTCTGTAGTATATGGATATAGGAAGGATACCTTATCCTGTTAACGCTACGGATGTGGCCCGCTTTATGGAATAGTTACAAGTGTTATGACTTGTCACAAATAGTCTGATCCTGATCATTCGTGTAGGGGACATGCGAGCAGGGGCATCCTATACAAAGAGTTTGTATAAGACCTGACCACAAAGTGTTAATGTCTCGTTATATAACACCGTTCATGACAGAGACTTCACTTCACTAGAATGACCATATGAAACATGACCTCAATCCTGAGTGAGTTGGAAACTCCTGCCATTGAGGGCGGTCCTTTGGATTGCATGGGTGCGAGTGGCCAGTTCGCCGACTCAAACCTACCACTTTGGGGATTCGTCTGATTTGGGAGCTGGGAACTTAGCTACATAAGATAGAATTCACTCCTTCCCCGAATTAGGGGTAAGTAGATAGATAGCTCCCTTAAGGACTGATCTTAGAGCTTGAATAATGTGGCACCACACACCTTTTCATGGCCCGAGAGACGTTCACACATAGTTGGACTATGTTTTATTATTCATGATCAGTGGTACTTAAGAAGTGAGATGTAATTACAGGGGCAAAATGGTAAATTGACCCAGCTGTACTTACGAGCATCTGTGAAGGGTTATTGTACTCATGATTGGTTATATCCGATGGACAAGAAATATATCTATGGTAAGAAGAGTTCAACTATCGGTCTTTAGTAGAATGTCTGACAGTTAACGGATGGTGGATCACATGCCTAAAGAGTTTAATTAGCTATTCACATACAGTTGGAGCGTTGAGCCATAGGTCCATAAGGTCCCCTTGGTAGCTTGGATACAAGTTGAGAATAAGTTTTTGGGTCAGTTTGAAATATTCAAATTGACAAGAGGGAGTTTGATTATATATGATATAATTGAACTGGTTAATTATATGTGATATGATTGACTAAATGTATGAGATACATTATTTTGGAGGTAATTGGATATAAATATGATTTATATCAAAGTAGAGGAGAAAATACTACAGTTGATATATGATATCAAACTATAGGTTAAGAATGTAATATGATTATATTCATTATTTTAATAATTGGGCAGTTATGAGATAATTGACCGAAGTTTTCTCCGATTTCGTGCGATAGTGGGAAGTTCAATTCAGTTCTAGTAACTGAAGAATAAAATGAAAATAATTATTGCAAGATATATGAAAAAGATATGGAAAATCACTCACGGTGTGATAGTCTTTGATCGCTTAGTGTTGAAAGCCTATATGATAGTGCCCACCTTCCTAAACGATCGCACACCCACGTAACTAAACGATCGCCCGTGATTTCTTAAATGATCGCTTACATTTTCTAGACGATCACTTAGCACACCGAGCATAACTAAACGATCGCTTACCTTTTGATAGACGATCGCTTAGCATTTACTACATAATCGTGTACCCCGACCTAAACGATCAAGAACACCCGACTATACGGTAGTCTTCCCTTTTCTCCCACTTGCTTGTTCGTAGTACACGATCACTTTTCCTCTTCCCCTCTACTAATTCCATCAAAGTCTACACTTTGGATTCTCACTCCGAGAATATTGAGGGCTTCGAGTGGTGGTGTTGTCCCCAATTGCTTATTTTTTGTGCACTCCTGTTCGTGTAGACGACCGTGGTGTAGCTAGGCAATTGCTTGCTGGACGAGTAAGAACAATAGGAGTATGTTCACGGTTGGATCTAGATTATTGAAGGAAGTCTTCAACTGGTAAGTTCTCGATCTAATGTATTTATCTTTTAAAGCATGTCAGTAATTAGTGTTTTCAATGCATATCTGTATGTTAGAATGTATGTGTTGTAATTCTGTCACAATGAAATTGGAAAAATCTGTTGCTGCTCATAGGTACTATCGTTTAAGAGTTCCTTCATATTCGATATCAATATGCTTTGTTCTAATATGAAATTATGGATACTCGATGCAATTTGTAATCTATCAATATGCTTTGGTTATCACAGTAGAGTTTTACTACTGTTTGATCTATTCCAAAGTCTTTCAACAGTCCCTTAAGCCACAAAGCCTCTTTGATTGCTTCAGTTAGAGCCATATATTTAGCTTCAGTTGTAGATAAGGCTACTATAGGCTGAAGAGATGCTTTCCAGCTAATTAGATTAGGACCAAACAGGAAAAGGTAGCCTGTTAAGGACTTTCTTTTGTTCAAATCACCAGCATAGTTAGCCTCAATATATCCATAAATCTCTAGTTTTGGTTCGACTGACCTTTGATAGACTAACTTAGAGTTTTTAGACCAAACTAGATACCTTAGGATCATTTAGTAGCCTTCCAGTGTCTCTTACCAGTATTAAACATATATTTACTAACTAAGCTTGCTAAATATGAGAGATCAGATCTAGTAAAAATCATATTTACATAAGGCTTCCAACAACTTGACTATAGGGTATGACAACCATCTGTTTCAGGTGTTCTTGGTCACAATCCTTAGAAGAGTTAGCTAAGGAAAGCTTAAAGTGATGGGCAATGGGTAAACTCACAGGTTGGGCATCAATCATGTTAAACCTTTTAAGGATTTTCTCACAATAGTTAGACTGATTGATGCTTAGAATAGACTCCTATTTGTTCCTATGGATCTCTATTCCTAGGACCTTGCTTGTTTCTCCTAAGTCCATATCAAACTCTCTTTTAAGAGGTTTTTAACATGGGTTAGATCTTCTTTAGACCTACCTGCCAGCAACATGTCATCTACATATATGAGTAGGTAAACTTTGTCCTTATAAGAACTTGTGTTTACATAAGCACATATGTCAAATGAGCTTCTTTTGAACCCAGTGCTAGAAATATAGTCATTGAATCTCTTATACCAGCATCTAGGTGATTGTTTTAATCCATATATAGACTTGTTGGGTAAGCAGAAGAGATTTCTTTTCCTTTAACTTCAAATCCTTTAGGTTGCATCATATAGATTGTCTCTTCTAGATGTTTATGAAGGAAAAAAGTTTTGACATCTAGTTGATACAATTCTAGATTATTTTAAGCAACTAAGGATAAAAGAAATCTTATTGAAGTTTGTTTTACAACAAAAGAGAAAATCTCAACATAGTCTATACCTTCCCTTTGATTGAACCTCTTAGCAACTAATCTAGCTTTAAATCTAGGCTTTTGATCACAGGATGCTCCTTCTTTAAGTTTAAAAATCCATTTAGAAGCAATAGGTTTATACCCTTTTGGTAGAGGAACCATGGACCAAGTGTCATTCACTTTTAGTGAATGCATCTCCTCATTCATTGCCTCAATCCAATCCCTTGCATTAACACAACTACTTGCTTCCTCAAAGGTAGTTGGTTCTTGGCTAGTAGAAGCTACTATAACATTTAAAACCAGATTCATGTAATTCATTTAAGTATATCTAGCTGGAGGTGTGATAATTCTTCTTTGTCTATCCCTAGCTAAGACATATTGACTTAAATCAGGTTGTTTAGATGTTGTCTCCTTATCTTTCTCTACATTTTCCTCTGTTTCTCTTGTGTTACTAGGCTGGCTAGACTCATCTGGCTACTCGAATGGTAACTCCACCTCAAAATCGGTATTGGATGACTCTCCTTCATCCTCTACCTTTTCTCCTTTTGCATAAAAATCTCCTCTTCCCTAAAGGTGATGTCTCTACTCATTAGAAACTTCCTCTCAACACGATGCCATATTTTGAACCTCTTGACACCCTCTGTAAAGCCTACAAACATACACTCGACTGCTCTGGCTTTTAACTTTCCCTTATTTTGGTGTACAAACCCTACACAACCAAAGACCTTGAGATTATCTAGGTTAGGGGGATGTTTATTCCACTTTTCCTCAGGTGTAAGAAAATCTAAAGATGTGTGAGGGCACCTATTTAAGGTATACACGGTATAGGATGCAGCTTCTACCCTAAAACTTTCCCCTAAGATAGCATTAGAGAGCAAACACCTAACCCTTTCCATTATGGTTCTATTTAACCTCTCAGCAACCCCATTTTGTTGAGGTGTATACCTCACTGTCCTATGCCTAATTATACCATTCTCACTAAATTTATCAAAGTGTTCATTACAGAATTTAAGCCTATTATCGATTCTAAAGTAATTTAACCTTTTAGATGTTTGATTTTCTATCATGGCTTTTCATTCTTTAAACTTCCCAAATACTTGGTTCTTAGTTTTTAGAAAGTATATCCAACTTTTTGTAGAAAAATCATCAATAAAGGTTAGAAAATACCTTGAGCCACTAAGGCTTGATGTAAAAGATGGTCCCCATAGGTCAGAATGGGCATGACCCAATACTCCTTTGGTGGTGTGCTGAGATTTTGTGAAGTTTTGCCTGGTTGCTTTACCTAAAATGCAATGCTCACAAAAGGAAAGGTGCTCACTGATACCTTTTGGAAGGATTCCTTGCTTGGACAGAGCTTGCATCCCTTTCCTACTAACATAGGAGAGTCTTTTATGCCACAAGTCAGTCTTTGTCAAGTTTGATGTTGAAGCTGTGTAGGCACTTGTCATCATTTCTACTCCCCTCACAATGTAAAGGTCATTGACTTTCTCACCAACCAACACAACTTTGGAATCCTTGATCACTTCAAGAATTCCACCTTTTCCTCTACATTCACACCCAATGGAGTCCAACATGCCCAGAGATATCAAGTTTCTCTTGAGCAAAGGCACATGTCCAACATTTCTTAGAAGCTTGGTTGATCCGTCCTTTAGCTTCAAGGACACTAAACCAACCCCCTTTATCTTGCAGGCTTCATTGTTGCCCATGTACACTGATTCTCCATCTATTTCCTTGTAAGTATTAAACCAAGTTCTGAAAGATGTCATGTGATAGGTGCATCCAGAGTCTAGCACCCAATCATGCTTCCTAAGAGGACTGATTTGGTTGGTTTAATTTTTGGTGGAGGCTAAGGCATCAGAGTAAAAGTAGGAACCTTCAACCATAGATGCTTCTGGTTGTCTCCCCTTATGATCCTTCTCTTTTTCTTGGTTTTTTCTTTTTAGACTGTAGCAATCTCCCATTAGGTGACCCTTCTTCTTGCAGTAATTGCATCTCAACTTGGTCTTTGGCTTGTGCTCTTCACCTAACTGGTTTTTGTTTCCCTTAGATTGATTCTTCTTGTTCTTCCACTTGGCAAACAACCCCTCTGCATTAAGCTGTTCTATCTTGACTGACTGAAGCTCTAGCTCTCTTGTTCTTAATGTTGAGATGATGGCATCAGTTGTGACTGATTCTTTGCCATACTTCAGAGCATTCTTCACTTCTTTATAGGCTTCGGGTAGAGAGTTTAATAGCATAAAAGCCTCATTCCCGTCGCTAATTTTCTCACAAAGGCTCTTGAACTCTGAGACTATCCTCTTGAATTCATCCAAATTTTCTAAAAGAGGCTTGGCAGAATCCATCTTGAACGTGAAGAACTTCTCCCTCAACTACATCTTATTGGGGAGATCCTTTTTAGCAAATAGACCTTCTAGCTTGACCCACATCTTGTAGGCTGTGTCTTGATCAATTACTTGCCTCAGAATATTGTCACTAAGATTCAAAACTAGAGTCCCATATGCGGTGAAATCAAGGTCTTCTCTTTCTTATATTGATATGATGGTTGGCAGTGTTGATGGGTTCAAAAGGGTCTTGTGTGCTCTTTGCTGTCCAAGAATGGCTTTGATTTTGACCTTCCATAGGCCAAAATCTCCCTTCCCATCAAATTTTTCGATCTAATACCTTACAATGGTCATTTCTAAATCAAACGAGTATCGAGTCTTGATTTTTAGATAATCGTGAAGCTCCAAGAAAGATGACCTTGATGACCTTTAAGCACTCTGATACCAATAGTTGTTGAGCTGAAGACCCTTTACAAGTGCCAAATACTTAAGATCATCGTTGAAGAGATGAAGAAATGGCTCAAATCAATTCTGCCAAATCCTCGATACTCGGAACTCAACGCTCGACACCTTGTTACTCGATCCTCGATCAGAATTTTCTTCTTCGTCTGACTGATCTCTGTTAAATTCTCGATGCAACTCGATGATAACAGAGTTAATACTCGATCGTATTCGATGGTTCTTGAACGATGCTCGGTGCAACTCGAATGTGAAAATGGTGTACTGGAACGTACTCGATAGCAATAATTTGATGCACGATTGACTCGATAACTTGATACTCAATGCAATTTGTAATATAAACGATTGGCGTGCGATTTGCAGTGAAGTATTACTCGATTGAAACAAGAAAGATAAGGAAGAAGAAAGAGACATGGTGATTTCCGTGGTTAGGCAAGAGTGCCTTCGTCCACGAGAAGATCTGAAATCTTTTACTAACTGAAGATTGCTTATAGATTTTAGTTTGCAAGAAAACTAAGAAAAGTTGATAATTCTCTCTTTTTTGAATTTGAAATCGATGGTATTTATAATGATATACCAGCTGACTGTTACAAAAAAAGTTAGTTATAAACAAAATGGAAATATGAGATATTTGATTCAAACTTCTTTATATATGTATATATATCCAACAAATTGCTGATTTTCTTGGCTCAAAACCTTCTTTGCATTATTATAGAAATCACTATTAATGTCATAATGGCGGAGATTTTTAAGAGCAATAGGCTGGCTACAGAGAAGAGAAGAGTAATCCATTTTTATTATCTTTCTAATGCTAATTTCTATTTGTTAATTCAAAATATCTAGCATGGTTATAACTACTATGCACTAAACTCATGAAGTTTTGACATACATCATTCATGGCAAGTCCTAATTAGACTTAAAGTACACCTGAGTCCTAATACATTTCCATATGAAGGTTTGCTCATCCAAGATCCATATTAGGCAATACTAACTGGTATTTTTTCTGTTTCATTGATTAGTTACCTATTGACCACTGAATATGCCTTCAAAGCATTGGTAATATGTTGGTCTATGATAACTGCACACACATACACATTGTAGTTGAGCTTTCTTTGAGACTTTGAGATCCTAGGTTGAGTCTGTAATGAAGAAATTTTTTATTCATCAAAGGGGTTTACTTCTCTATGCTTAGTTTCAACATGAGCTTCACTATTTTTCTCATTCTACGACTTCTTTTGAGGTTCCACTACATCTTTATTCGACATTTAAGGATTATATCTACATGACTAAACTAGAGACAGGACTCTAATACCACTTATTAGGGGATAACAACTCTCCAAATATCTTCACAATAGTATGATATTGTATCTACTCTAGACATAAGCCCTCATGACTTTGTTTTTTGGTTTGATCCCAAAAAGTCTCATACGAATGCAGGTAGTTGTTATAACTTATATATGCATGAGTAGTCCTTATAAAATATCAACATATTTTTCCGCTTTGATAATTTTTCAAATTACCATCAATTCGACAAGCTTCCACTTAAAATTGATGGAATTTACATATTTTCATACTACAAGAAAGTTACGTGATAATCAAAATAATGTTATAGGGAAACTCAATTTAAAAGTAATAATAATACTTTTCACCTTCATGAAAGTATAGTCAAATATAACAATTTAATCATGCATAAACTTTTGTCAAATATAACACACATCGAATGTTATTTCCATTTATGATAGCACGATAATTAGACTTGTTCAAGTAGATCAAAGTAATATCACATTTAGTATATAAAAAGCAATACAATAACAACAATAAGATTGTTTTCTTATTGCACTTGTCATGAGGCGATTTACTAATTACGAAATATTCAAATATATATTGAATATCATACTCAAATATTGCAATTAAATAAAAATTTCAAATTCTCATACCTTATATAAAAATTTGAGATATATATCATTGAGATTAAAATATAGGAAATTCAACATATATTAAAAAGTCCATTCAAAATCAACAAGAGAAACTCGATGATTTTGGATTTGAATCAAGGTTTTAATCAAATCAAGAAAATCTCAATACCATTATCATCCAAACTGACAGATCATCCAAATGGCCAATAATTTGAAATTTAAAAATTGGATGCGATTGAAACGTCTTCACTTTAAAGCAATCATACTTAATGATCAACAACTTCTAAACCCACACTATAAATTTTATGAAGTGTTGCAAAACCTACATTTCCCAAAAACACAAGCATGTCTAGCAACCAACATTAATCAGTCCATTAATTTACTCAACATAAAGTAAAAAAAATCAATATGTTGAGTTCTCTTCTCAAATCATGTCTTCAGTTGGATGACTTAGTCAACACACAATTTAAAAAATAAGTATAGAATGAAATTCATTTATAAGGATTAATAAAACTGTGAACACATTCTAGTTTTGAAAGATTCATTCTAAAACGTAAGCTTCGAAATGTAAGTAAAGCACACCCATTAATCATGTTCAAGTAAACTCGAGTCAAACATGCAACATAGAGATTAGGAGTGGAACAACTTTCAATTAGTCAACAACATAAATGTATTCATAGAATAGAAAATACCATCTAAAAAAAATTGAATTTGGTGGAACACACCACCCATCAAATTAATTTTCAACATATTATTGAATCAAATCAAGAAGATATCATTATCATCAATATCTAAATTGATCGTTGATTAACCATAAGACCCAATATCATTCTACAAAAACCACATATTCCAAAACTCTATCACAAGTATATAAGACAATAAACATAAATCAATTTAATAATTTACTAATTACAAATGAAAATAGAAGTGTCTCACCAAATTTCTCAAATCATTTTGAAAACTAGTGCATAATTATTTGGGTCATTATTTTCTTAAATTATTCCCCCTAATATCTACTTTTCATCTTTTTTTGTTAATTTTTCTTTTCAATTTGAAAGGATCAATTTTCTAATTTCAAATATGCCTGCAATCTAAAAACTAGGAATCAAAATATAATCTCTTTCAAAATTTCTTTCTAACATAATTTAATTCAATTTGGTGACTCATGATTATACCTTTCCACGAATTAGGCTATATCCTCTATCACATCATCATTTACCTTCATAAAATGAATAAAAACAAGAGCTAAATAACTATTTACACATGAAATTGCTATATTGGAATTTGATTTTTTTTTTTTAAGATCTACCATTAATTCAACGTTGGAATGCCTTGAATTTGTTTGTTGGCACTTCGAACAACCAAGTACAGGGTCAGCGAGCCGGGGTCCAGGGACGGCGCGTCCTGGTGGGGGTTCGGGGGCATTGGTGCAACGTGTAACGGTCATGCTTGTCCAGGGCCTGTTGCCCATGGCCGCATGCCCAATCCAACCCCCTTCTAGCATATTTTCATGTCCTGTATATGTTAGTTTAGTTAGCTTGCTTTCTTTACATTTTCATTGTAAGTGACCACTCGCCCTTTTGCATATGCAAGGGCGCCAGTTGGCTTTTTGTTCAGAATGCACTATATGGGATAAGACAACCATCATTTCCTCATACCCGGAGTAGTACTCTATAAAGCCGTTGTTGTTGCTTATTGCTTTCTAGTCTACTACAATCTTTCTTTCTTTATTCACACTCACAAATCTTCTTACGAAAACCTTTTCTCCAAACCCGTTTTTCAAAACCGTTTTCCCTAAAACGGGGTGGAGGTTGCAAGAGGCACTCGGTGTGTGCCATCGGCAGTCCGTAATCGAGTTGGCTGGCTTGTTCGTGAGCGGGAACAAGTGCCGCACAATCGCTAAGAGAAGCGTCCGAAGGAGCGATTGTGACAGTTTGGTATCAGAGCCAAGTTGGCTTTATAGAGGGAAGATCAGTGATCATTGTCGGCGACGAAGAACTTGAACAAGTCCCATGTGGACAGATTGGTAGAGATAGAAGAACAAATGCTCTACCTGAGAGAGGTCCCAGATAATGTTCGTTTCCTTGAGACTCGGCTACAAGAAGTTGCCGAGAAAGCCGATGGAATTGATGCGTGTTTGGCCGCCTAGACGGATTACCCGTCAGAGAATTGATGATGTGAGGGTAGGAGACCCTCGAGACCAAAACAGTACGGTCCGGCAACTTTGAACGAGGCGATAGCTCCTCGGGTTCTGTTGCCCACATAGAGGAGCGTGTCGAAGAGCTGGACAGCTCCCAAAAAGCAATACTTCAAATGGTAACCGACCTATCTGAAGACTTTCGATCGGCCCTGGATGTCGTCAGAGCCGAGATAGCGGATGTGAGTGCGAGGGTGAATCTCACCATCCGAGCGGTAGGGAACCAAGCCCCACCTGGGGGCGCAGGGGCAGTAAGCCGAATAAAAAATCCCAGAACCAAAACCCTTCTGTGGGGTGCGAGAAGCGAAAGCCCTGGAAAATTTTATCTTCGACCTTGAGCAATACTTCAAGGCGACGAACACAGTGGCTGAAAGAGTCGAAAGTCACAATAGCAACGATGCATCTAATTGAAAGATGCAAAACTGTGGTGGAGATCACGATTTACAGACATACAGGAAGGACGTTGCACTATTGATACTTGGATAGATTGAAACAAGAACTTCGTTCGCAGTTCTTCCCTGAAAATGTTGAGATCTTGGCTCGACGAAAACTCAGAGAGCTAAAGCAAACAAGTAACATCAGGGACTACGTAAAACAGTTTGCAGGACTCATGTTGACATACGAGATATGTCCGAAAAAGACAAGGTCTTTGCTTTGTGGAGGGGCTGAAACCGTGGGCAAAAGCAAAACTATATGAACAAGAGTACAGAATCTCCCTCTTGCCTATGCGGCAGCTGAACGACTATACGACCTTAGCACTGACTCACAAGATGTGAGGAAGCAATCAACTTCCTCAAATGAGGAAAACAGAAACAGCCGTTCCAGCCCTCCCAGGCCTGGGGGAGGAGACAAGAACACAGGGGGGACCGTAAATCATCCCAACCGAGATCAGGAAACAACTGGCGGGGCTGCCACAACAGCATAACAATTACAATCGCCCCCTGTCTTGTTTCATATGTAGAGGGCCACACAAGGGCGCGTGAATGTCCAAATCAAACCGCGTTTAGTGCTTTTCAAGCCACATTAGCCTCTACCTCTGGAAACGAGGCCGAACTAGAGGAGACGGTAACCGAGCCAGCGGCAGAAATTGAGAATCCCAGGATGGGGGCATTGAAATTTCTGTCTGCACTCCAGAAGAATAGGGAAAGGCGACGGAGCCACTAGAGAAAGGTCTCATTTATGTGGACGCTTGGGTCAACCAAAGATCGGCCAAAACCACTATGGTTGACTCTGGGGCTACCCATAACTTCATGGCGGAAACGGAAGCTCGCCGCCTGAACTTGAATTGGGAAAGAGATGCAGGAAAGATGAAAGCTGTGAATTCCGCAGCCCTACCGATTTCGGGGATAGCGAAGAGAACTCCGGTAAAGTTAGGAGACTGGAAGGGCCTCGTCGACTTCGTGATTGTCAAGATGGATGATTTTGATGTGGTACTGGGATGGAATTCCTACTTGAACATAAAGTCATACCAGTGCCCCCGCCAATGCTTAGTCATTACCGGATCTACACCGACCGTAGTCCAAGCAAGTATCAAGCGGCCAAATGGAGTGAGAATGATCTCAGCCCTCCAATTGAAGAGGGGCCCGGCCCACGACGAACCCACGTTCATGACCATCCCAGTAGAATCGATTGAGTCCACTGAGGAGGAGATCCCCCAAGACGACCCTATTTGTCTTGGAAGAGTATCGAGACGTCAGGCCGAGAAGCTTGCCCAAGTCCCTACCCCACGAAGGGGGATTGACCATGAGGTCGAGTTGTTGCCAGGGGCAAAGCCGCCTGCCAGGAAGTATATCAGATGGCCTCGCCCGAATTGGCTGGGCGTCGAAAACAGTCAGACGAGTTGTTAGGTATGACTCAGCTTAGCTTCGATATCCAGCAGAGTTCCGCGGTCGGAAAGGCGGCCCTCGAAGTGTGCGACAGACAGCCACTCAGGCCACACTTGGTGGACCACCCTTATGCAGGCAAAAGTCCTCAGACACATAACTTCACTAAAGAGTGGAGCAAAACCCCTGAGATAGCTCGCGCCTACCTAGAAAGAGCATCAAGGAGAGTGAAGAAATGGGCTGGTAAGAAGCAGAGGGCCCTTGAGTTTCAAGCTGGGGACAAGGTCCTGATCAAGCTACGACCGGGACAGTTTCAGTTCCGAGGCCAGAGAGGACCAACGGCTAGTAAGGAAATACGAAGGTCCAGTGGAGGTAATTGAGAAGGTCGGGAGAACCTCATATAGGGTTCAGTTACCCTCATGGATGAAGATTCATTCGGTCATCGGTGTGAACCTCCTGAAGCCCTATCATCCCGAACCGAGGATGGACAGCGGAACATGCTAAGGCCCCATCAGTCACGATGAAGAGTTTTGCTGAGAAGAAGTTGCACAAATCTTGGGTAAACGTACGCGCCGCAGTGGAAGACCCAGACGAGAACTGACAGAGTTCTTGGTGAAATGGAAGGATCTCCCCGATGAAAGGATCAGTTGGGAGCGGGCCGAAGACTTGAAGAATGCGGCTCCGGCCATCGCAGGTTTTGAACAAGGTCGGTTGACGGGGACGTCAACCAATTAAGTGGGGGAGAATGTAACGGTCATGCTTGTCCAGGGCCTGTTGCCCATGGCCGCATGCCCAATCCAACCCCCTTCTAGCATATTTTCATGTCCTGTATTGTATTAGTTTAGTTAGCTTGCTTTCTTTACATTTTCATTGTAAGTGACCACTCGCCCTTTTGCATATGCAAGGGCGCCGTTGGCTTTTTGTTCAGAATGCACTATATGGGGATAAGACTAACCATCATTTCCTCATACCCGGTAGTAACTCTATAAAGCCGTTGTTGTTGCTTATTGCTTTCTAGTCTACTACAATCTTTCTTTCTTTATTCACACTCACAAATCTTCTTACGAAAACCTTTTCTCCAAACCCGTTTTCTAAAACCGTTTTCCCTAAAACGGGGGTGGAGGTTGCAAGAGGCACTCGGTGTGCCATCGGCAGTCCGTAATCGAGTTGGCTGGCTTGTTCGTGAGCGGGAACAAGTGCCGCACAATCGCTAAGAGAAGCGTCCGAAGGAGCGATTGTGACACAACGCCCCCGAAACCTATTCAGAATTCGTATTTAGCATATTTATTTATTTGTAGTTATTTACGATTATGACCCTATGGTTTAGAGTAGTGCGCTATATAAACTCTCTAACCCTAGAGGTGCCATTTGATGTAATTTTTCTGAAAATATTCCCTCTAATAATACTGTTCTCCCTCTGCCCGTGGACGTAACTAACACACTGTTAGTGAACCACATATATCTATGTGTCGATCTTCTCTATCTCTACGTTCCTTTTGTGTTCTTTAATTGTCGATTTCGTAACAAATTCAACCAAGATAGTCCATGTATAATCAAAACCCAATTCCAAAAATAAGGAACTACAAACAATAGAGATATTCTTTATAAGAAAAGTAATAGCTAATTTAGGCTTCAAGTTCTCATTTTCAATGGAATCCACTTGTAGAAATAGTAATTCAAATAAAAGTTAAATACCCAGCACAAGATAAGAACATATGCAACAAACTCTGAGAAAATATTTAACAAAGTGGAGAACCAGTGCATCGATTTAACTTTAACTTTCCTTATGACATATTTTTTTATCTCTATTCCCTCGAATCATGGTACCATGAAGATCGGGCGAACAACTTCTCGGATTGAGATTGGGGAGACTACGAGCGAAGGAGATGTTTCAATTTGGACAGATTATAGAACTCTGCAGATTTGATCGACATTTGATAATGATTTCGAGTGAATTTTTGCTTTCAAATTGTTATTGTTGGAACCAAATGTCGATTGTTGTGTTGTGGATAAACTCACTGCCTTTAAAGCAAGATCGGTGCGACCTTGGTGCTAAATCGCCAAAGCTAGCTACTCCCCAAAGTTAACATAACCTCCAATCTTTGGCGTGCACTTGTTGGAGACCGAGTTGAAATCGATGAAAAATTGCTCAGAAAATAGTAGAGAGAAGAAGTAAAGGTTGGAAATCTTGAAAACAAAGAATTTTTTCTTGATCTTGTAAAACTTTCTTCTTTATAAAGAAGATGAGGAAGAAAAAAAGGACAAGAAAACGGCTAGTTTCTAACGGCTATAAATGGTTAATTTCCAACGGCTATAAACGGCTAGTTTTCAATGTCATAGATGGCTAATTTTTTCCCTTTTTTGTTTGCTATAGACCTCGGCCAAAGTCATTTCCAACAAAAACACACTCCCAAATCTACTTGAATTCTAAACATTCCATAAATGAGGCGCAATTAGTTTAAAACTTCAAATAACCCTAATTTCATTTAGCGAGCCGACAAACCCATTGACTCGACCAGTTCATTCTTTCATTTCTTACATAATCTATGTGGATGAGATCCATAAATTAATTATTGAAAGATTACGAAGAACAGTTTTAAGTTGAGCTGCTATATATCCTCCAACGAAAGCTTCCCATTGATTTTCAATTGTCGGAATCTCGCCTGCAAGCCGCTGCCGGCCCGCCCGCCCTGGAGGCCATCGCCTTCGTGTAGACGGCCTGCAGCGTCGTAGGAAGCGGTGGAAATGAAAGCTTCCCTTGGAGAAGGGGATTGGCTTGAATGCATTTCTTGATATTTTCCAACACAACTTTTCTTGCTTCTTTTATATTTTTGTAACTCGAAAGCAACATGTGAGACCTGCATTTTATGATATGTGGAGATATAATTACCCTCTTTTTGAAAAAAAAAAAAAAATAGAAAATAAATGTTTCAAATTCGTCTTTTGATTTTAGGATAATTTCAATTTGACCTCTATAATTTAATCAAATTATTCTACATTATAGTTATATTTTAACCATGAGTTATATTGATTACGATGATAAATTGAGCTTGTGAGTATTTATATTGAATAGATGATAATTTTAATGTTAGGGTTTCAAATAGTTCAATTCACTTTTGTTATATTTAAAATCATACCGAACATGATTTTAGTCATTAGATATCCATTTTATTAGCATCAAAATAACATTTAAAAGTATAAATGAAAAACTTCATTGATTTTGAATGATTGACGATATATTTTAGAGTGATTTTAAATTCGAAAAAAATAATTTTAACAATTTTATAATTATTTAATTATTTTTTAAAAAAAAAATTGAACAAATGTTTGTTGGAGAATCTAAATTTCTTTATTCATCAAAATGTTCAAATTAATTGTGTTAAGAGTTGAGGGGAAAAGTAAAAATAGGAAAGGATAAGTAGGTTTTGGGTGTGAGGGAAACAAGAAAGACAGGTTTAGGAAAATTTTGCAAAATTCATCGAAATTAAGTTATAGTAATTAACTTCATTGTTCTAGATCAAATTATAAGTTCTCTCTGTAAACTTTGAAATTTGTATATATTTAATTCTTGATTTTTAAAAAAAATATCTACTCAATCTTTGAAATTTTCAATTTTGTATCTAAAAATATGTACCAATAAATTGAAATTTTTTTAAAAATTAATTTATCTATTAGATATAGATTTTAAACTCCAAATTTGTACATCCTCGTAGTTAAAAAAAAAAAAAAAATCAAATCAAAATTTAGGAATTAGATTTTTAATTTTAAAAGTTTAGAAACTGACTAAGTTTATAATTTAGTAAAAGTTCTAAAACTTTGTTCATCTAATTAAAATGGAAAAATTTCTAGTGTGACATGTACTCATTTTGTTCACACCATTTTTAAATATAAAAAAAAACTATTTATAAAATATAGTAAAATTTTAAAACTATTAATGATAGACGCTTATAGACAGTGATATTAATAAACACTTATAGAAGTCTATCAATTTTGCTATATCTTGTAAATATTTTCAAAAGGTTTACCATTTGAAATAATTTTCCTGGTGAGATGCACGACCGAGATTTAGTTTAAAAAAAAAGATTTTTTCTAACTTATAGATTGCTTTGGCTTGGACCTTTCTCGGTACATCTCGGAGATATTACACCGAGATTTTAGTCATTTTTCCAAAATATTATGTGATTTTCCTAAATCTTATATCCAATATTATATATTTGCAAGTTTTATCCAAATTCGATTATATTTACCAAATACCATATCGAAATCTTACGTAATTTTTTTTAATCTTTAGCCAAATTTTTAATTTCAAAATCTTTACCCATTATCCAAATGAATTTTTTAGATGGATATCAGGGGATTGATTTTGATTTTTTTTAAAAAAGGTAAAATATGAAAAATATATAAAATCTCGGTATAAATCTCGAGCAGATTAACACCAAGATCGGTGAATTCTCGGGCATATTATATTGAGATTTTATATATTTTCCATATCTTACCTATTTTTTTTGACAAAATTTTTCAAAATTTAAAAATCAAAACGCAATCATTCATCTAATAAAAATCTAATTGATAAATTCATTTGAAAATTTAGAAATTCGTTAAATCATCTAAACCGAAATTGACCTAAAATTACATAAGAATTGAATATAATATTCAGTAAAGATGATCGAATTTGAAGAAAATTTGAATATATATACGATTAGGTATAAGATTTGATAGATGAATATTTGAAAAAATTACTAAAATCTTGACTTTTAATCTCTCTATTATCGAGAAAGGCCAAAAGGCCAAAACAATCTATAAGTCAGAAAAGTAAATTTTTTAACTAAATATCAATGATCGATCTCACCCGAGATTTATCAAGAAAAAATAATTTAAGGACTTTTCAAAAAGTGTACTAGTTTTGAAAGATGAAAAGTTGATGATGCTATTTTTGACAAATTTTTTTAATTAATGGATTAAATTAGTAATTTAAGGAAAAAAAATATACGGAAATTGAAAACTTGCATAAAATTGTCCATTCGCAGTAGCTCAAAAGCTTGCTGAACCAACCCGGGGTTATATTGGTTGAAAATTTCGAGGTCGTTTTCAACAACTTTCCGAGCAATCTCCCGCTCTCCACTGCATGCAAAATAAATTTAAGAAAATATCATCTTAATCCCTGAATTTCTAAAAATAGATGTGATGAGTCCTTTGCTATAGATTCATTTGAACACATTTAGTTTTAAAATTCTAATAAATTTCGATTTTTATAAAGCTCGATTTGGGTCTCTCAATTGGAAAGGAGAGGTTGAATAAAACTCAAATGAGGGAATTTCGATGGAGGAAGGAAAGGAGAGAGATGGGTGAGAGAATATATTTTTATTTTTAATTGATAATTATTTAAACGTTAAAAATTAATGAAAATATTTAAAATCACTGTACGTAAACATCCATCCGTGATGGATTGCAATAGGTCAACTTTCCTTTATTTCAAACCATCTCATTTTAATTAAATTTATTTAAATAATAAAAATACCTGAGTAATGTAGTAGAGATGTTTTAAACCTAGTTTTAAAAACTGAATGACTAAGACTCGATTTATAAACCTTTTGTTTTTTGATTTTTGGTTTTTGTTGATTAATTTTTAATTTGAAAAAATTGATAAAAGTAAATAAGAGCATTTGAAAATATTGAAAATATAGAGTTAATTGAAATAAATAACTGAAACGGGCCCGAATTGGGCCATTGCCTATTTTCGGATGAAAAGGGTAATTTATTCCAAAATATTTACTAATTAATTTAATCATGCAAAATCATATTCTAGACTATGATCTATAATATTACATATACATGAAAAAGAAATAAAAATGAACAGAAAATCGAGAATTAAGAAATTTGATACGTACTCTGCAAGTGCTTCAAGGAATTTGAGCTTTCTAATCTCAAAGTAGATCTTATTGGAATAAATATTATCGTGAATATCAGTAAATCCACAAAGGTAGTTTTCAGCTTCATCATAAGCACAGCAATTCAACATCTCTTCAAAATAATTCATGTTGAAGAACAATCCCGTTTCGCATTCCAGTCTACCAATAAATTACCAAACACAAATCACTAATATTTTTATTTTTTAAAAAAAAAATCTTAACAAAAACAACAATAATAATAATAATAAATCTTACGAGCGAGCGGTTTCGGAGAGATTTTGGTGGTCGAGGAATTGGAGAATGAGGAAGAGCAAGGCGCGATCGGGATCAGGATCGGAGGCCATATCGCCACAGTGGACGGCGTTTGGTATAGGCAGAAGAATAATGAATGAGAGGTGGAAAAGGGTGGCCGGAGAAGGTTGAATTTATAAATGGGAATTTGGGGCCACTCTCTGCTCCGCCGTCTCCACTTGTCATTCAGTGTAAGTTGTAACTCATGCGAGCCCAGTCCCACCTTCTTTACATGAAAGGGAACTTTTCCCTTTTCATGAGGACCACATGGCAGTATGACCGACACGTGTCTATGTATGATGAGGTTGTAATGTAACTGCTAAATTGTGAAAATAATTTTAAGATTTATTTAAATAAACAAACAATAACAATTGCTTTATTGCCATTTGAAGCCATTATTTGAAACAGGGATAAGAATGAGGTTTTTGTAACGGTCACTTTGAAGGCTTTAATATGGTAAGGAATCATTCTGATGTTGTATACCATTTAAATTAATAAATATACATAATACTAAAATTTTGATTAAATTATGTAAAATACTCATAAATATTTAAGAACAATTATCTTTTGAAAAGTTTTATTTTGACAGAAATGGTTTTAAAAAAATATATATTTTCTTTGGAATATATCTATAATTGAGAATTTGAGGCTACCCTACGCTTGCTTCGTCGGACGGCTCTACATGTGGGTCCCACTTCTCTAACAGCATTTAAATAAAATTTCATTTTTGACTCTACATTTGTCATGGTGTATCAATTTTTACCGTAAATATTTAATGTCTATTATTGGAGTTTATAGTTAATTGAATATTATTTTTATATTCTATTCTATTTCCACTAATTTATCTATTATTTTTTTAAAAAAATAATAAAAAAATACTAATCCATGTAAATTCACTAATTTCAATCAGGATATAAATTTAAGTTTTGATTAATATACAAATTAACTAATTAATAATATTTGTCAAAATCTACAAAATTTAAAAAAAGTTAGTTTCGATGTTTTTTTTTTTAAAAAAAAAATCTTATCGATTTGTGTCATTAGTATAACATTAGTTAAAAATACAATATTTTTATGAGGTATTTTTAACTAAAGTTTACTAAAAAGGTAAAAGTTGTAATATTTTAGTTATGGTGAAAAATGGAACAGATATCAAAGATTGGGACAAATTGATGAAGCTAAAAGTTTATGATAACAATTGATAGTCTCTAATTATTTTATAGACATGCTAAATATAGATATTAATTAAATAGCAAAAGGAATATTTTTAATATTTTATAAGATTTTTTTTTATTAATTTATAAATATTTTAAGGTTTTAGATGGTTGGAAACCTTATTTTTGTTGGTATACACGTTTGATTATATTTTTGCTAGATAAATTTTAATTAATATTTGTTTTTAGTAAATTGGTAATATCAACTCGCTCACAATATTCTCAATATGTTTTCGAAAAACGTTCATAAAAGATATTGTTGAAGAAGGTGAACCAAAACTTCAACTCCATTCTACTTCAACACTTTTTGTTTCCGACCTCTATTCAAACAATAAAACATAAAGGAGTTAACAAGTTGTTATAACTGTTTCTCTCCAGAGCTCCAACTATGTGTATAAAAATAACTCAGCTGTAAAGAATGAATGTACAGTTTTTTATTTTCATTTTCACAAAAATAACCTAGCTTTTACGATACTCAACAATGGACATCTATTTATTTGGTAATTTGGCAAGTAGGAGGTGAATTACATAGACACTAATAATGTGTATCCTTGAGACACATAGATAACACATGGGGTAATAGAAAAGTGATACATGGACACTAATAATGTGTATTACAAACCATCATTGTATCTCGTGTCATCTTGGGATACAATGGCGGATTATCTTTGATGACGATTTTGAACTGTCATCAAGTCTTCTGCCATTGTATATATACGATGGCGGGTGTAAACTACCATCCTATCATAGACCTTCGATGACCGTTTTGTATGATATCAGTTAAGAATTGACATTATATACATAATTGATGACAATTTAAAACTGGTTTCATTTCTAATGTATCATATAATAGATATATTAACATAATTGAAACCCAAGTTTTTCATACAACGATTTTACAATAAGAATTCCTTGACACAAAAGTAAAACAAAGACAAAACTTCATAATATAATCCATCATTTCATTCCAATAATGCTCTCATAACAACCCTACAATATATTATAGTAAAGTTACAAAAATTAGTCTAACAAACAAACAAAGCTACACAATATATTTCAAGCTTATACAAAATTCCTAAAATCTACTAAATTTCATAAGATCTCAATAAAATATGCTTAAAGGCTGTCAAAAGTCCAGAGCAAAGTCAAGCAATACAAGTTATACCATCATGCAATCTAGATTAAAGAGAGACCGCACCATTTTCCAAGCACCACATCATGTCAATTAGGTAACTCCACCAAACTCAAAGCCTCATCAAGCGTTATCTTTTTAACTTCCTGAAATCTGCAAATATAAGAAATGATTGGGCTTCTAGAATTGCATTGGATGACAAAAAAATATCCAATAGTAAGCCAAACATATTTACCAAACACAAAAAAACATCAAGTGCTCAGATACTAAGAGAAACTAGGAGTTTAATAATATAGATATATATCAGGTGCACCTTTAACATTTTACTCAAGGTCTGGCAATTATTCCTTGCCAATAGGAGTGATTTCCTCCCCTTGTCGTCAAAACATGATCAACTTACCCATCAAAGCTTATGAAATTCGTGGCAAGTCAAAAGCACATGTACTATGATTTGTTGTATTACAGAAACCAACCTAAAAACTATGCCAATAAAAAATAAAAGCTTTTTTTTTTTAAAAAAAAGGATAGAAAGCTTTTTAAATTTCATTTTTTAATAGTCCAAACCTAGACAAAAATGAAAAACAAAATGATTATTAGATAGACCTTAAGTTAGTCATTTATAGAATTAACATCAAACTTGCCCCTATTTTTTTTGTTTGTGACACAAAAAGTAAACTTATTATCAATAAAAACAAAAGCAGTAGATTAGAGAAAAAGAAAAATAAGCACAATTTTTTTTTTCTATTAGATGATCAGGTCAGGTAAGCTTCAAAATGTAAACAAAAGATACACACACAATCCTTCTACTGAAGCAATCCAATAGCTTGATCTCCTATATTCCTAGTGACACATGTGGCAATTTTTTCATCTCCTTCCAAGTCTCCTTATTAAACTATACAATTCATTTAATGTCCATTTAAAAAATACAAGTCTATCGAAGTTCCAAATTCATCAAGTCACCAAAACCAGTTAGAAACCTATATACTAAAATCACAAAATGTCAGCAAACGTTCTCACCAAATTTAAGCAGGAATATTAAGAAAATGAAAATAGTTGATATTTGACATTGAAGACTAATTAAACAAATAAACTAATCCAGTTGCCTCGGACCCTAGCTAATAAACTAGGCCAAAGTCCCTTCAAAAATTGAAAGTTACAACTATATACATATAAACTTAATATCATCGCCATTTGAAGAAAAATCCTTCATCCATACATATTAAAAGAGTAGAAGAATAGAATAGAGAATACTAAGAAGTTAGAATACGCTGAGGAAGGAAACAAGAAAACAGATAGATGAAACTTGAAATACGTTCACAATGCAAGTAGATACGAAACTTATGCAAGCAGATACGAACCTTATGCAAGCAAAGAAAGCAATGCTATAAATAGACTTGCAACCGCTGCATGCATACTCTCTTAGAAGCGTCTCTAGCTAGGAGCTGAGGAATCTGTAGAACTGTCTCCAGCCGTGCATTGTTGGATGAGGAACAAACTTGACAGTTCTAGTAGGTCAAATAACCAATGTGTAACGGCATTTGTAGACGACAAATAATGGAGAACTCAGTTGACGACATTTGTCTCGATTGGACCATAAATTTTGAACCTAGTTGTTGCGGCCATCAAATAATGGAGAACTCAGTGGCCGCCACCTCGAAGTAAGTCGCCGTTGTGTTGAAGTAAGTCATAGTCGTCATACGTTGCAATCTTGCACAGTCGAAATAGCGTTGCCGTCAAACGTGAAGAAGCTAAGGTAACCGTTTGAAAGAAATCGAGGGTTGACGATCTGAAGTGGTTTTGGAAATTTAATTAAATAATGAAAGTATGTTCGATGACGCTTTTGAACCGTCATTATAACGGTGACCTTTGCACGCGATTTTAGAAGACTTTTCCCGCGTTACTTTTCTTTTTAGATGAGTTTCTAAACCGCCATCAATTTTTTTATGACCGGTTTTTCCTGACATCTTTTATGAAACTTTTGTTAATGTACGAAAAATTTCATAGTGTATTTTTCTAAAACTGACATATAATTCATCTTTCATTGTTTATAAAATGCCAACTGACATCTAAAATCAAAATTGTTGTTGTGGGTTAAGATGACCGTGGCTTTCACGTTGCGGCAACGAAGAGAAAGCCTGCTACTAGATCACTGCTTTCACACTATTAAATCGTGAACGGCCTACACGGCTCAACTTCCTCTTCTATCTTTGTGGAGAAAGAAGAATTCACTTTGGATTGGGATAGATGATTTGGTGGAAAGAACATTAGACTTGCTGAACACCATCGAATGGTTGTGTGGACAGATGACTTGGATAGATGACAGATGGAAAAGGCTTTTCCAAGTCCTTTTCCATCTCGATATACCCAGAAACCATCGAATGGTTGTGAACCTCTTTCACAACTTTGCTTAAAATTCCTAAAGACCACAGGTTCTTTCAAGAAAAGAGATATGATGCATTCACGATATGGATAGTGAAAACAAACAAGAAGAAAGGGCATATCCCTGAAATATACAAGTTGGATGACAAAGGATGGAAAACTTGTATCATGATTCCTGAAGGACTAGAATGGAAAGGTTGGATGGAGTTTCATAATATGCTAACCTTTAGAAATTCCCAAGACAAGGAGCATAAAACTACACAGAGAGGCAAACTCAAACATTGAAAGATACAACAAACATTGAATAGAAAGCATAACAGAAGTCAGGCAAGCTAACTTATGCGAATATTGTTTCCTCCAGTGATTCATCTACAGATGATTCAGACTTTATGGCTTCAACATCCAATTCAGAATCCGAAATCTACATGAATCTAGCCAAAGAAACTTATGACAGGAGAGGAACTAGAACACTATGATAATTTTATCTCGCAGATGCTTTCACGATGATTGGGGAAGAATTATCGAAGCCCTAAGAAGCTCCAATGAGACCATTGATTCCTTTAATCCCTTCCACGCCAACAAAGCGATAATCTCCATTCGTGAATCTGATCAGGCTCGCTTGCTCTGCACTAACAAAGGTCGGGTAACGGTGGGAGCATTCTCGGTCAAGTTTGAAAAAATGAGAGCCCACTCTGCACCCCGTTCCTAAACTAATCCCGAGCTATGGAGGATGGTTGCAATCTAGAGGAATCCCCATTCACCAGTGGAATGTCAAAATATTCAAATAAATAGGGGATGCATGTGGCGGATTCTTGAATATTGGATACCCTACCTAGCGAAAATTGGATCTAATCGAAGCTCGAATCAAAGTCCAAGAGAACTACTACGGTTTCGTTCCGGCAACCCTACAGATCTTTGATGACAAGGGTCAGCCCTATCTCGTTCATACTGTATCACCGGCGAATGAAAAATAGTTTACTGGACGACACCCAAAAATCCACCGATCATTCTGGCGGCTGTCTCGAGGTTCGATGAAAATGATCAGAAATCTGAAGCTTTCTCGTTTACTGGGCCTTATGCTTCCATCCCTGAACCTAATCCAACAGCCGCAGGCTCTAAAACAATGCCCTTTCAAATCAGTAAAAAGAAGAAAGAAATAGAAAGGGGAAGATGATCTGCGAAGAAAAAGGGGAAGAAGTTCCTTGCACGAACAGAGAAGCAAAAGGAATTGTCATTCATGAAGCTGATTGTGAGAGAAAAAAACAAATAAAGTATTTTTCCTTTCCCCAAAAAACACCAATGTTTTTTACGATAAGAAACTTGCGCCAACTGTCTCTTTACTAACAATCAGCCCAAATAAGAGCCACTGAACAGGGTACGACAACCAACCCGAATTTTGTTATCCTCAAGGAAACAAAACTACCTATAGTTGATAGTAAAATTATCAAATCTTCGTGGAGCTCCATCTGAATTGATTGGGACTATGTTTAAGCGGTTGGAAATTCGGGAGGCGTCATCAATATGTGGGATTCACTAATTCACGACGCCACTAAGGTATATGTGGGCAATTTTTCTCTTTCTGTGTTGCTTCAAATATCAGATAATTCAAATTGGTGGATCACGGGAATCTGTGGTCCGACGGATAGGCAGAGGAGAAAAGAGTTTTAGGAGTTGGATCATTTGAATAATCTCTGTAGTTCGAGTTGGCTCATGGGAGGGGATTTCAATGTCTATAGATGGTTCTTTAAAACGATCTCAAATCGATCATTTCAACTAAACATGAAAAAATTTGATAACTTCGTAAGCAAGGCCAATCTTATCCAACCTACATTATGTTGTGGTTGATGTGTAGGTTTTGTAGTTTGTAATTATACTGTACAAACAATTTATTTATCTAATAAAGTAAGAGATGTTTTATTTGACATTTAGTAGCATTAACCCACAAAACCAATAAACTAAAATCTAAGGTTGTCTTCTATAACTTAAACATGTATGTAGAGACATACAAGTGGATCATGTTTAAATGATAACTTAAACAGTATGTAGCAGATGAATAAGGTTGGATACCTTATCCTGATGACACTATGAATACGAGCCATTTTGTAGTTGTTACAATTGTTGTAAAGTGTTACAAATGATTTGATTCTAATCACTTAGATGTGAAGACATCTAAGTGAGAGTGTTCTATGCAAAAAGTTTGTATAAGATCGGACTACGAAATGAATAGTCCTATATATAATATCGTTGATAGAAGAGACTTACATTTCACCATGATGACTATAGGTGACTTAACCTGAATCCTGAGTGAGTTGTGAACTATTGTTTTTGAAGGCGATCCTTTGATCTGTGGGTGAAAGTGGCTAGTACTGCCGACTCAATATGTCTATCATTTTGGAGATTCGTCTGATTAGGGAGTTGAGACGCAACTACACAAAAAGAAATTCACTCATTCTCTATAGTTAAAGTAAGTAAGAAATTGCTTCCTTAAAGGTTGATTCTGGAACTTGAACAATGTGGTGTCACACCCTCTCCTGGCCTGAGAGGGGTTTGATTATAATTGGACTATAATTTATTGTTCAGTAGAGGGATCAGTGGTACTTAAAAAGTTAGATGTAATTACTAAGGAGTTAGATGTAATTATAAAAACGATAATTTTGACCCAACTGTACATACTAAAGGTGCTCATGGGTTGGGTTGGTGGGTTATGTTGAAAGATTTTTTAGAATCAACCGAGTTGTAAATTTTTTCAATCTAGATAGCTCTTGTTAAAAAATGAACTCAACCCAACCCAACCATGAAATATTTGGATTTGGTTGATTCGGATTAATCGGGTCATTTATTTAAAGTTTTATTCTAAAAAGAATAATATGTAAATATGTAAAAATCTAATTTAATTATTTTCATATATTGAATTAAGATTAACATCTCAATTTTAATTTATATAGTGAAAATTTTCTTTCTAAAATGAAAATAAACTACTTTTAAGATTTGTTGAAGAATAAATTATTAAAAAAATATTAGAGTTAAATAAAATTAAAATCAATATATGTATAAATAATTGTGTTATAAGTAATAAAAAATATATTCTAAAGTTAATAATAAATTCGGGTAGATTTTTGTTATATTAAGTGAACCCATGAACCAACCCAATCCATAAAATTTTCATTTATTTGAACCCAATCCAACCCAAACCGCACGAGTTAGATTGGGTTGATCGATATTTTCGGGTCATCAGGTTTTTTGAACACCCCTAGTACTTACGAGCAATTCGTGAAGGGTCAACGCACCGTTAATTGGTTATATCCAATGGATACTAAAACATATCTATAGTGAGAAGAATATAGTTGTCAGTCTTTAGTGGAGTGACCAACCGTTAATGGATGTTGGTTAATTTAATTGAAGAGTTTAATTAATTAATCGAGTACCATTGGAGCTTCAATCTATAGGTCCATAAGGTCTCCTCGGTAGGTCAACTGGGACATAGAGAATCGAATTAATTTTGGATTAATTTTCATTGTTCATATTAATGGAGGAAATTAATTATATAAGACATAACTAATATAAAATTAATTATATGTGATATAATTAATATAATGTATATGATACATTATAATGTAAAGTTTTATCTGAGAGAAGATAAATATTTGAATATGATTCAAATATTAATTATATGAACGTGATTCATATAAAACTATAGGTTAAATTTAATATGAATGTGATTCGTATAAATACTATACGTTAAAATGAGAGAATATTAAACTATAGCCTATATTTATATGATATAATATAGATTATAGGTTATAACAGTATATATATAGTAAATTGATTATTATATATTTATATATATTAAATTATTTTAATATTAATTTTTTTAATTTAAAATTAAAGAGGGAAGTTATACTCTTTTCTCTGTTTTACGTATGAATAGGGTTGAAGAAGTTAGGGATTTTATTCCCTTCTTCCTTCAATTTTATGTAGAAGTCTAAACACACAGAACATATACATTATGAGAAAATATCTCTTTGCTACTTCCCTCTCAAAGAACTCTCCCTTCCTCTCCCAAAATTAAAGCGAAGTTCATAACTCTCATCAATTCTCCTTCGAAAATACAGAGGTTTCATTGTGGTGGTGTCTAGAACTGGTTTTTTGTTGTTGTAATTTTTGGGTGTTTGTGCTCCAAGGAGATTTCGAAGAGTTCGTGGTTTTTGTGAGGAGTTGTGAAGGGTCTTTGGTCTTCAAGGTAAGTACACAATCTCCCTTCAATTCCACTTAATTTTTCTTATTAAGCATATTTATGAATGTTTCCGTAGCCTAAATTTATGTATGTTTTTTATAAAATTAAAATTGAGCTACGATCCACTTAAAATTAAAGTTGAGCTACAATTCACTTCCGTATTGGGTGTTCATACATCATTCAATTGGTATCAAAGCCAGGTTTTGAATTCCAATTTCATTTTTCAGTATTAAATTTAGAGTTATGGTGGTTGTTTATTGTTCTGCATTTATGTTTGATGAATGTGGGTTTTCATATTTTGAATGTTTCCGGGATTGACCTTTTAAAATTTCCTCTTTTTTTTATTCGAAGGGCCCGTTTTTTTGGACATATTAATTTGTTATTGAGTCTGTAAATTTAAGTCTGTGTCATTCGTGAGAGTTTTCTGGCGTCGATTTGGTGAAATTCGGAGCCAAAACGAAGGAGATCGGAGCAAATCGACGCTGTACAGAAGCTACATGTATAGCAGCGTCATGGCGCTGTACCCTAACATCGCGGCGCTCCAACGCGAGGCGAACGAAAGTTTTTTCCGTAGCATTGCAACACTAGGATACAGTGTCACAACGCTCTGAACGTGAAGACGCACACATTTTCCAGCGGTTCAACCGGTGGTTCGAGTCTTTTTCTGCAGTTCAACAGTCCAATGGCCATTTTTCTTCAATATTTAATTATTATTTGTAATAATTTGTTTTTTTTATTAATTAAATTAATATAATAGATATATTAATTTAATTAATGCTTTAGGAAGTCAATCCCGATCCAAAATGTTGCTTTTAATTATACATTGTATGTATGGTTAATTTTATTTAATATATGTCATAATGTATGTCATATAGAGAAAATTTCACCATAGGATATGCATTTATTTATGCATCATTTTAATATAAATGTTATATTATAAGCTTACATGAATCTTATTAAGCATGCTCATGCATCATATAGTATAATATTATATTATATGACCATAAATAACATATCCATGCATCACTTATATTATAAATGTTATAATATATAGTTTCAAATGTATATTAATTTTTCATTACCATAGTATATAAGTGTTATGTATGGTATGTAATGAAAATGAAATTGTACGATGTATGACACCACTTTAGGTAAATTGTAAATGCTATAATTTTTTAAAGTATGTCACTACATATAATTTTAGGTATTAATTGTTTCATTTAACTTTATAATTCATTTATACTTTATAATAGTTCTAAGTTAAATGAAATTAGAAATAAAAATCTATAAAAAAGAGTTACATGCTAACATAGGTTACAAATCATCTTTTAAATAGAAACTTGATTTACATTAGATCTATGATCACAATATTTCTAATAAGATTAGAAATAAGTTTAATCTTTTAATTTAGTTTAATAGGATTAAATTGGATAATCATAAAAGATTAAATTTGTAACAAATGTATCTATAAGGAACATTTGTCTAAGGACGGTTCTATCTCGGTTGTGGTATTTAAGCTAACGGAAATGGAACACCTTTACTTGATAACTGACCTGGAAGATGAATTAGATAAATTTGTTACAAGCATGCAATTAGTGATTAAAGTTTGTTAAAGTGTTTAGTGAATAATAACCAACATTGTTTAACTAACAAAATTAAATGTTATATTGGGCAAAGTTAACAAAGACTTAGTAAAAATAATTAGTCTTATTTGTCTAAGTTAATTAACCCTAGGTAAAATACTTAGTGGGAGGAATATGGGGTAAAATAATTGGTCTTATTTTTCTATCACGTTTCTCCCTAAAAGTTCATATCGTGAGACCTATACTCGGTCTCGAGGCACCTTTGCTTGTATTCCCTACGGGTAGTATTTGTATAGGTCAATAACAAGGTGAATAAAGAGAGTGTTTATAGTAATTTATAGTAAACTTTTGTGCTCGGTCTCGAGACACATTTGCTTGTGTCCTCCTATGGATGATATTTGCATGAATTTTTTTTCAATCCCCAGAAATGGATAGGATTGCTTTAGTTTTGTCCCAATCGATTTTTCTCTGCGGTTGACTCATTGAGGTAGAACTCTATAATCTAAAATAAAGGGTAACACTTACAAGAAAATTTTAAGCAAGTTAACAATTTCTGGACCAAATAATGGTGACTAATAATTATAGGAACATGAGTTGTTTTGGTGTAATTATTGGTTGAGATAGTCTCAATTCAGTGAAGAGGTAACTGATCACCCTACGATGGCTTTTTCCCTACCCCACTGAAACATCATTGCAAAATAGATGTCATTTAGGGTACATTAGTTTATTTTGCTAAAATTTGTTGATTGTCTTAATTAGGTAATGATTGTATAACTAATATAAGTAAATTGTATGTTTTCAACAATTTCAACAATGACAACTGTTACATTAAATTTGCTTATTGCCGATAAACTGAACGACGATAACTATGCTACATGAAAAAAATACTAACAATACAGTACTTTGAAAGAATTCTAACAGGGAGAGAACCTTAAGCGGAAGCGGATCGACCAAATTTGATTTTCATTGAATAAAAAGTTTACAGTAAACAATTAAACAAGATTTGCATTTAATACTAAATTACAGCATGCTTAAGAATTAAAGGGTTTCAAGAAACCTCACCTTTGAAGAAGCTTTTTCACGTTTTCCCTCGAACAATCACGAACTTCTTGAAGACCTTCTTCAAGATTAACCTCGAACAAAACCGAACACTACCACAAAAGTTACCTTGGTATTCTCAAGGTGAGAACCCAAGAGTGGTGAACTCTAGCTATTTTGGTTAAGAGGGAAAACTTAATGTGGAGGAGGAAGATTGAGAACTCTTAAAAACCCAAGAAAAAACACGCAGAACACTTCTGTATTTTTCTTTCTCAATCGTCTAACCAACCATAGCATAAGAAGAAGAAAAAAACGTTTTTCTTTTTATTCTCTTTGCCAAAAATAACCACTATCCACTAATGTGGGTGGAGAGAAAAGATGAGGAAGAGAGTTGTAACTCCTTTCCTTATTATTAAAAATTAATAATAATAATAATAATATAAATATAAATATGATAACTAACTTATCATATTATGTATATATTAAATTATATGTTATATCAAATATAACATATAACTTATAGTTTTAATATTGTATCACATACAATATAAACTATAGTTTCTTCTCTCTTTTAAATATGACATTTAATATAAATCATATTTATATTAAATTTAACAACTGTGAATCTAATTCATAGAAACTATATTTGAATCTCATTCAAATATTTATTTCCTCCCATTAAGATATAATTTATCATATACATTATGACAATTATATCATATATAATTGAAACAACTTAATTATATCATATATAATTGAAACAACTTAATTATATCATATATAATTAAATCCCTCTATTAATTTGAACATTTCAAATTAATCCAAAAACTAATTCTCAACTAAATCTTATTGAGCTACCAAGGGAACTTCATGGACCTATAGCTTGAGGCTCCAACGGTACATGAATAATTAATTAAACTCTTTAATTATATTATTCACTATCTGTTAACTGTCGGACACTCCACTAAAGACCGATAGTTGCACTCTTCTCACTACAGATATATTTTTGTGTCCTTTGGATATAACAAATCAACAGTACGATGACCCTTCACAAATTTCTCGTAAGTATAGCTAGGCCAAATTATCGTTTTGCCCCCTGTAGTTACATCTAACTTAAGTACCATTGATCCCTCTAATTAATAATAGATCATAGTCCAACTATGACTAAATCCCTCTCGAGCCAGGAGAGGGTGTGGCGCCACATTATTCAAAATCAGAATCAGCCCTTAAGGGAGCAATTTATCTACTTACCCCTGCCTCGGGGAAGAAGTTAATTACATCTTGTGTAGCTGTGTTCCTAACTCCCCAATCGAATGAACCCTCAAAATTGTAGGCTTATTGAGTCGGCGATCTGGCCATTCTCACCCGTACAAATCAAAGAACCACCCTTATAGGCAAGAGTTCACAACTCACTTAGGATTTAGGTCATATTACCTATGGTCATCCTGGTGAAATGTAAGTCTCTATTATGAACGATGTTATATATAATGAATGACGTTATATATAGAGACTAAACATTTCGTAGTCCGATCTTATACAAACTCCTTTGTATAGAATATCCCCGCTCGCATGTCTATACATGAATGATCAAGATCAGATCATTTTTGTAGCACTTTATATTAATTGTAATACCTACAAAGTAGGCCATACTCATAGTGTCACCATACTTCAGCCTCTATGGTGGAGTCAATGATGCACCCTTGCTTGGTGCTTCGCCATACTATTGCCCCTCCGTTAAAAGTGAATACTGATCCTGATGTGGATTTCTTAGAATCCTTATCAGTCTAAAAATCAAAGTCTATGTATCCTGTAAGGATCAAATTCTTAGAACCATACACAAGCATGTAGTCCCTTATTCTCGGTAGATACTTGAGGATGTTTTTAGATTGATATCTACTGACTATCCTCCATTGTATAGTAGATGTCAAGTCTAGTACATAACATCACATACATCAAGCTGCCTATAGCAGATGCATAGGGGATCCGTCTCATCTCCTCAACCTCTTGAGATGTCTTAGGACACTATTCCTTAGACAATGTAACTCCGTGCCTGAAAGGCAATAAGCCCCTCTTGGAGTTCTGCATCGAATATTTGACAAGCATCTTATCAATATACGATGCCTGAGACAATGTTTTCTTTCGATCTCGAAAGACCTGAATACCAAGAACAAACTGAGCCTCTCCTAATTCTTATCGCTAGCCAGTTCTTAATCATGTTCAGTAAACCTACATCATTCCCAATGAGTAGGATATCATCTCATACAACACTAGAAAAACTACTGAACTGTTAATGATCTTCTTGTTGAAGGAACTTGTATGAGGAAAACCTTAAGCGGAAGCAGATCGTCCAAATTCCATTAATTATCAAATACTAATTTTACAGTAAACAAACAAGAGATATGCATTTAAAGTTAAATTACAGCATGTTTTTTTTTTAAGAAAAGGGTTCAAAATTCATTACCTTTGAAGACCTATTTCTTCACGAATCCTCCCTCGAACAGAATCAACAACTTCTTGAAAACCTTCTTCAATATTTTATCGAACCAAAAATCGAACACAACCATAAAAGAGTCTTTGGTATTCTCGGCGTGAGAGCCTAGGAGTGGTGGGCTCTGACTATTTTCGTTAGAGGGAAAGTTTGGGTGGATGAAATGGATTGAGAATTCTCTCAAGAACATAAGAACAAAAAACTCTTCTGTAAAAACTCTCAATCGTTCAACAACTTCAATCCTTTTGGAAGAAGAAAAACTGTTTTTCTTTATTCTCCTTTTTGCCACAAAAAACATAACCACCCATTAAGGTGGCTGGAAAGAAAAGATGAGGAAAATTATTCAAGTAATAATAAAAAAATATAAATAAATATGATAACTAACTTATCATATTATATTTATATTAAATTATATGTTATGTCAAATATAACATATAACCTATAGTTTTAATATTGTATCACATACAATATAAACTATAGTTTCTTTTCTCTTTTCAATATGGCATTTAATATAAATCATATTTATGTTAAATTTAACAACTATGAATCTAATTCATAGAAACTATATTTGAATCTCATTCAAATATTTATTTCCTCCCATTAAGTTATAATATATCAAATACATTATGATAATTATATCATATATAATTGAAGTAACTTAATTATATCATATATAATTAAACCCTTTTATTAATTTGAACATTTCAAATTAATCCAAAAACTAATTCTCAACTAAATCCTATTGAGCTATCAAGGGGACCTCATGGACCTATAGCTTGAAGCTTCAACGGTACATGAATAATTAATTAAACTCTTTAATTATATTATTCACCATCCGTTAACTGTCGAGCACTCTACTAAAGACCGATAGTTGCACTCTTCGTACTACAGATATATTTTTGTATCCATTGGATATAACCAATCAATAGTACGATGACCCTTCACAAATTGCTCGTAAGTACAGCTAGGCCAAATTACCGTTTTGCCCCTGAAGTCTAACTCCTTAAGTACCACTGATCCCTCTAATGGACAATAGATCATAGTTCTACTATGACTAAATCCCTCTCGGGCCAGGAGAAGATGTGGCGCCACATTGTTCAAGACTCGGAATTAGCCCTTAAGGGAGCAATTCTACTTACCCCTACTTCGGGGAATGAGTGAATTCCATCTTGTGTAGCTGTGTTTCTAGCTCCCCAATCAAACGAATCCCCAAAATGTTAGGCTTGTTAAGTCGGCGATCTAGCCACTCTCACCCATACAAATCAAAGGACCACCCTCATAGGCAGGAGTTCATAACTCACTCAGGATTCAGGTTCTGTTACTTATGGTCATCTTTGTGAAATGTAAGTCTCTACTATGAACGGTGTTATATAATGAGACTAAACATTTCGTGGTCCAGTCTTATACAAATTCTTTTTATAGAATATCCCCATTTGCATGTCTAATACATGAATGATCAGAATCAGATTATTTATAGCACTATACAACAATTGTAACACCTACAAAGCGAGCCACACTCGTAGTGTCACCAGGATAAGGTACCTAGCCTTATCCATATACTACAGACCATTTAAGTTATCACTTAGACATGATCCACCCGTATGTCTCCACATACATGTTTAAGTTACAAAGATAACCTTGGATGTTAGACTCATAAACATTTTGATTAAAGCCACAAGATTTGATTGCAGTATCAAACCTTATGTTCTAAGATCGAGAAGCTTGTTTTAGTCCATAAATGGACCGGTTAAGCTTGCAAACCTTTTGCTCCTGACCTTGGGTTACGAATCCCTCGAATTGCACCATGTAAATGGTCTCCTCGAGATTGCCATTCAGAAAAGCAGTCTTGACATCCATTTGCCAAATCTTATAATCATAATATGAGGCAATGGATAGGAGGATCCGAATAGACTAAAGCATGACAATAGGTGAGAAAGTCTCCTCATAGACAATTGCCTCAACCTGGGTATAACCCTTTGCCACTAATCTAGCCTTGAAGGTTTACACCTTCCTATCAGCACCACATTTCCTCTTGTAGATCCATTTATAACCTATAGGTTTAACCTCATCAGGTTGATCTACAAGATCTCATACGGAATTGAAGTACATAGACTCCATTTCGAGATCTATCACTTTGATCCATTCATCTTTGTCAATATCCTCCATTGCCTTCTTGTAAGACAATGGATCCTCAACTTCGCCATCAGCTACCATAGCCAGGATTTCTGTTAAACACATATAGTGAACAAGTGGGTTTGCCACCCTCCCACTACGTCGAGGTTCCCTCAAAATTTGAGGTGGATTTGACCTACTAGATGATCCTACTTCAATAACTCATGTTGAGGTACTAGGTTCTTCAACAACTCTTGTTGAAGATTCAGTAGTTTCTTTGGAAATTTCGTTCAACACAATCTTACTTCTAGGCCATTACTCTCTTATGTGGTCTTCTTCAAGAAAAGTAGCATTTATCGATACAAACACTTTGTTTTCTTTAGGATCATAGAAGTAACTATCTCTCGTTCTTTTGGGGTAGCCTACAAATAGGCACAACCTTGAACATGGTTCTAATTTCTTAGGATTAGCCTCAAGCACATGTATGGGCAACCCTATATTCTGAAATGACGTAAACTAGTTTTACGACCATTCCATAACTCCAAAAGTGTTCTGGAAACACTCTTGGAAGGAACGTAGTTCAGGATGTATGCTACAGTCTCTACTGCATAACCCCAAAACGAGTCAAGTAAGGAAGCGTAACTCATCATAGGGCAAACCATGTCCAACAGGGTTCGATTTCTCCTTTCTGATACACAATTTTGCTGAGGTATACCAGGTGCTGAGAGTTGGGATATTATTCCATGTTCTATCATATAGTTTTGGAAAGTTAAATCCATAAACTCTCCACCTCAATCAGATCAAAATGTTTTAATCATTCTATTTAATGCATTTTCAACTTCAACATTGAATTCTTTGAACTTTTAAAAAATTCAGACTTATGTTGCATTAAATAAACGTATTCATATCTTGAACAATCATCAATAAAAGTGATGAAATATTCATAACCTCCCCTAGGTTTTACATTCATCAGACCACAAATGTCTGAATATATTAGCTCTAAAGGTTCTTTGGCTCCATGAAATTTTCCAGTAAAAGGTCTGTTAGTCATCTTTCTTTCAAGGCATGACTCACACACAGTTAAAGAATTTTCTTCTAACTCGCTTAAAAGTCCATTCTTCACCAACCTCTTAATCCTATTGAGATTGATGTGTCCTAGTCTTAAGTGCCAAAGTTAGGCATTTTCCTTAGGAGAAATTTTAAGTATTTTACGTTGAGTTATTGTAGTTTTAAACAACTCAGTGTTATCGAGGGCATTTATTTCTAATGGCCTTAGCACATACAAATTATTTTCCAGTTTTGTAGAACAAATATCAACACCATTCTTAGTAATAAATACTTAAAGTTGATATTGTAACATTGATCTTACACAGACTTTACAGAAACTAAATTACTTTTTAAGTCAGGAACTACAAATACATCTTTTAATACAAGAAATCTGTTCTATAAAGTCAACTGGAGACCTCTCACTACCACAACTGAGACGACGTGCCCAGTTCAACTCACGTCATCATCTCACCAGCATCTAGTTTCCGCCAGGAACTAATTCCCTGAAATGAAGATCCAACATGGTTAGTGGCCCCAAAGTCAATAATCTAGAAAAAATCATCATTCTCCATTAAATAGGTTTCCAACACAAGTAAATCATATTTACCATGGTTGGCCTTCTTCTTTTTTGCCAAATACTTGGGACAATTCCTCTTCCAGTGCCCATCTTGGTTTCAATGAAAATATTTTCCTTTGTTAGCCTTGACGGGTTGTCTACCGCTTTGTGCAGCAACTACTGGGTTAGCTTTCCTCTTTCCACCCTTCTTCTTCTTCCACTTTTTGGTGTTGAAGGAAGAAGGTACAGTCTTAACTCCAGAGGTCGAACCTTTATGGAACTTTTTGGAAGATGAAGCAACATTTGTTTCACCCTTCTTCTCCTTACTTTTCAACAAGGATTGGAAGATTTGTAGCTCGTTGAGTAGGGTGGTTAGGTTGTAATCAATTCTGTTCAAAACAACATTGCTACGAAAATGCAGGAAACTTTCAGATAAAGATTCCAATATTATGCTAACCTGGCTGGCTTCACCGATGCTCGACCCGTTCATCTCCACCACGTTGAAGTGGATCGTCATGTTGAGAACATGTTCTCGAACAAATGCCCATTCTTGCATACGGGCATTGAAGATGTGTTTCAGAGCATCATGCCTGAGTTGTGCAGATGATTGCTCGAACATTCCCCTTAAGGACTCCATGATCTCACGTGCTATGAGCATGAGCTCATGCTTCTTGGCCAAAACTTCATTAAGGCTTGCCAAGATGTACGCTCGGGCCTTTTCGTTTGCCCTTGTCCAACACTCATATGCTTCTTGAACATTTTGAGGAGCATTGGCAGGTGGAATGGGAGGACACTCCTCCATCAGGACAAATCGAAGATCATCGATGATCAGAATAGTATTGATTGTGTTTTTCTAACTAGCGTAATTTTCTCCCATTAACTTATCGATGACTAGTAAACTTAAAGTAGTAGTAGCATTATAATGAAATTACTGGAAAAAAAAACAAACTATTTTAGTTTACTTGCATTAAACCACTTTAAGAAAACCAATCAATTTTTAGCAAAATAGTCTAATGTAGCCTAAGTGACATCTTCTTCTGCAATGATGTTTCAGTGAGATAGGACAAAAGTCACCGTAGGGTGATCAAGTGCCCCGCACTGAAATGAGATATTCTCAGCCATTAGATAGAAACAACAACTTGTCACTGTAACTAACAGTCACCATTGTTCGGTCCAAAATTTGTTAACATCCTTAACAATTCTGTGTAAGTGTAACCCCTCATTTTAGGTTCTAGAGTTCCGCTCCAATGAGCCAATTATAGGGAAAAACCGATTAGGATATGAAACTAAAGCAACCCTATCCATTTCTGGAGATCAAATAAAGCATCATACAATACAGCCATCTTTTAGGGGGACACCCACGATGCCTCGAGGCGATGCATGAAACTTTATTTAACCTAATGAGAGAGACCGAGGGATATGTTGTTACACGTCCCTCTCCCACTTACTATAAAAACTTTCTCCATTCACCTTATATTGACCTATCCAAATGCCACCCGTAGAGGGACACCCATGGTGCCTCAAGGCCGAGAGTAGATCTCACATGTGAACTTTTAGAGAGAAATGTGTAGAGGCAAAATGAAGTATCATATACCCATTTTTCTCTCACTGAGTGTTCTACCTAGGGTTAATTAACTTAGGAAAAATTCAAATATTGATTTTATTTAAGTGTCTGTTTAATTTTCTCAAAAAATAACTCGTCTTTGATGATTAAACAATTTTGATTGAAGTCTCATTAAACTCTTTAATAGGATTTGATCAAACTTTCATGCATGTAATAAATCTATCTAATTCACCTTTCCAGGTAGGTTCCCAGGTAGGGGCGCGACGTTTCTATCGACTTAAGTACCCTAACCTAGCTAGAACCCGCCTTAGCCAAAATGTCCCTTATAGATACATTTTTTACATATTTAATCTTTTATTAAGAATAAATTTAATCTTATTAAACCAATTAAAAGATTAAACTTAGATTTCTAATTTCATTAGAAATGTAATCTTAGGCCTATCTCGATCATATTTTAAAACAATTTTAAAAAATGATTATAGCCTAAGGTTTATATGCAACTGGGCATCATCCCTAACATTGTCTTGGTTTTTTTAGAGTTCTCAATCTTCCTCATCCACATTAAGTTTTCCCTCTTAACCAAAATAGCCAGAGCCCACCACTTCTGAGTTCTCACCCTGAGAATACCAAGGTAACTTTTGTGGTAGTGTCCGATTTTTTTCGAGGTTAATCTTGAATAAGGTCTTTAAGGAGTTCGTGATTTTTTCGAGGGAAAACGCGAAGAAAAGTTATTCAAAGGTGAGGTTTCTTAAAACCCTTTAATTCTTAATCATGCTGTAATTTAGTATTAAGTGCACATCTTGTTTAATTGTTTACTATAAACTTTATATTTAATAAAAATGGAATTTGGTCGATACGGTTCCACTCAAGGTTCTCTCTCTGTTAGAGTTCCTTCAATTGGTATCAGAGCCAAGTTGTCAGTTTCTGATTCCAAATTCCATTCTTTTATTGAATCGTTTTACAATATTGGTGGGTTTTATAATATGCATTTTGTTTCATGCAATGAATGGTTGTGGATGAATTTATTGATGGATGTTTCAGGATAGAGCTCTCCGTTTAAGGCTTCCTTAATTTACAAATTTTGTTTGTAAAGGCCCCTGCGTTTTTGGGCATTATTCTTGCAATCAAGTCTGTAATTTCTAAGTTTGAGTCGCTTGTGATATTATGAGAAGCTTCAAAGAAGGGTTGAAGAGTGTTGTTTTGATGGAGAAGAAGAAACATAGGTTCCAGATCGTGTAGCTACAGCTAAACAATTGTGTAGCTCTTGCTATGCGATCAGGTAGCTTTTTCTACACGATCGGGTAGCATTTGCTAAATGATCGTGTAGCTAATGCTATGCAATCGTTAGCTACATGATCATGTAGAGTTCACTACACAATCGTGTGGCATTTTCTACAAGATCGCATAGTTGCTTGTTGAACGATCACATAGTCTTTAGATGCTCATCGCATGGTTGCTTGCTACACGATCACACAGTATTTTAATGCTCATCGCATAGGTTCTTGCCACACGATCGCGTAGTCTTTCATGCTCATCACATAGTTGCTTGCTACGCGATCGTGCAGTCTTTCCTACAAGATCGCATAGATGCTTATTGCATAGTTCATTTTCTACACGATTAGTTGCAAGGTGGTTCTTTGAAGGGTGGTTCGGTTCGAGCGGTTCAAGACCCGGTTCACCTGGTTCGAATCGATTGACTCAAATTTTGTTATAGTTAGCCTTTTAAGTTTTTTTAGGGAGGTTCTATCCCGGTCCATCAACTGTTAGTGGAAATATACATGCGATGTATGTTTTATATTATATATCATAATGTATGTCATATAGTTTTAAAACCCACAATAGGTTATACATTTATATTCATGCATCATTTTATATTATAAGTGTTATAATATAGGAATATGCATGATTTAAATTACACTAAGCATGCTCATGCATCATATAGTTAAATTTATAGTATATGTATGCATGGATTATAGCATATCCATGCATCATTTATATTATAAGTGTTATAATATATGGTTGAATGGATGTATGGAATGTATGCTATAGCATGATTCATTACTTAGTTATATAATTGTTATATATTAGTAATGAATGAATATTGCATGAAGCATGACATAAGGTTAAATTGTAAATGTTATAATTAACTAAAGTATGTCTAGTATGTAATGGTTATTTTTAATTGTTTCATTTATTTATATTGTTATAAATAAATGAAATTAGAATTAAAATCACTACATTCCTAGAGGATGATCATATTAGGGAGCACAGTTCACATAGTAAGGTCGTGTTACGTGAGCTGAAATTTCAACAAGAGTTGTTGAAGGGTCTGCTTCATCAGCAAGAGGTTTTGATGATAGTTCATCTGGTAGGTCGGTTCTACCTCAATAGTTGAGGGAACCTCGACACAGTGGGAGGGTTGCGAATCCACCTGTTCGTTATCTGGGTTTCACGGAAATCCTAGCTATGGTAGCCGATGGTGACATTGAGGATCCATTGTCTTATCAAAAGGCAATGGAAGATTTTGACTGAGATGAATGGGTCAAAGCCATGGATCTTGAGATGGAGTCAATGTACTTCAACTCAGTGTGGGATCTTGTAGATCAGCCTGATGGGGTCAAACCTATAGGTTGTAAATAGATCTACAAGTGGAAACGAGGTGCTGATAGGAAGGTACAAACCTTCAAGTCTTGACTTATGGCAAAGGGTTATACCCAGGTGGAGGGAGTCGACTATGAGGAGATCTGTTGCTATATTGAAGTCGATCCACATCCTCCTGTCCATTGTCGCTTATTATAATTATGAGATCTGGCAAATGGACGTCAAGACGTCCTTTCTGAATGACAATCTTGAGGAGACCATTTATATGGTGCAGCCCAAGGGATTCATTACCCAAGGTCAAGAGCAAAAAGTTTGCAAACTTGATCGGTCCATTTATGGGCTGAAACAGGCATCTCGATCTTCAAATATTCGATTTGATACTGCGATCAAATCATACGACATTGACTAAAACATTGATGAGCCTTGTGTCTACAAGAAGATCATCAACAGTTCAGTAGTTTTCTTAGTGTTGTATGTAGATGATATCCTACTCATTGGGAATGATGTAGGACTACTGACTGCAGTTAAAAACTGGCTAGCGACCCAATTCCAAATGAAATATTTGGGACAGGCTCATATTGTTCTGGGTATACAAATCTTTCGGGATCGTATGAACAAAGTTCTAGCAATGTCTCAGGCATCGTACATTGACAAGATGTTGCTCAAGTACTTGAAGCAGGACTCCAAAAAGGGCCTACTGCCATTTAGGCATTGAGTTACTTTGTCTAAGGAAATGTGTCCTAAGACGCCTCAAAAGGTTGAGAAGATAAGACGAGTCCCATATGCATCTGTTGTTGGCATTTTGATGTATGTGATGCTCTGTACTAGGCCAGACATCTGCTATGCTGTGGGAATAGTCAGTAGGTATCAGTCTAACCCGGGCCACGGTCACTGGACCGCAGTTAACAACATCCTTAAGTATCTTCAAAGAAAAAGGGACTACATGCTTGTGTATGGAACTGGGGATTTGATCCTTACTGGATACACTGATTCTAACTTTCAGACTGATAAGAACTCTTAGAAGTCCACTTCAATGTCAGTTTTTACTCTTAACAAAGGAGCTGTAGTGTGGCGAAGCACTAAGTAGGGGTGCATCGCCGACTCCACGATGGAGTCTGAGTATCTAGCTGCTTGCGAAGCTGCTAAGGAGGCCGTTTGGCTCAGAAAGTTCCTGACAGAGCTGGAAGTTGTTCCAGAGGCACATTACCCTCTATTGTCACAATAGTGGTGCTGTGGTGAACTCCAAGGAGCCCAGGAGTCATAGGTACGACAAACACATAGAGCGGAAGTATTATCTAATCCGCGAGATCGTGCACCCAAGAGACGTGATCATCATGAAGATCGCTTTGGAGCACAATATTGTAGACTCCTTTACGAAGGCTCTCACGACTACTGTGTTTGAGGGTCACCTTAAGAGCATGGGTCTACGGGACCACCCATGGATGGATTAGGGCAAGTGGGAGATATTTATGTACTGGGCTTTAGTGCTCTAGTTTATTATTTTGTACTAGTTTATTGTACACCCCACTCGGTTTTGGAAAAGTAGGAAATTGTTGAGGATGATGCCCCAAACTCTCATGTCTTGGATTAGAGCATTGGATACTTTATTTGCTTTACCACAAACCAATAAACTAAAATCGCTGGTTGTCGTTTGTAACTTAAGCACATGTGTGGAGACATACAAGTGGATCATGTCTTAAGTAATAACCAAAATGGTCTGTAATATATGGATATAGGAGGGAAACCTTATCCTGGTAATGCTACAGATGCGGCCCGCTTTATGGAATAGTTACAAGTATTGTGACTTGCTAAAGATGGTCTGATCCTGATCATTCATGTGAGGACATGCGAGCAGGGCGTTCTATACAAAGAGTTTGTATAAGACCTGACCACGAAGTGTTAATGTCACATTATATAACATTGTTCATGAAAGAGACTTCAATTCACTAGGATGACCATAGGTAACATGACCTCAACCTTGAATGAGTTGGGAACTCCTGCCTTTGAGGGCGGTCCTTTGATTTGCATGGGTGCGAGTGACCACGTCGCCGACTTAAACCTACCACTTTGAGGATTCGTCTTATTTGGGAGCTGGGAACTCAGATACACAAGATGGAATTCATCATTCCCCGAAAAAATGGTAAGTAGATAGATTGCTCCCTTAAGGGCTGATCCTGGGGCTTGAACGATGTGGCGCCACACACCTTCCATGGCCCGAGAGGTTCCACACATAGTAGGACTATGTTGTATTGTTCATTAGAGGGATCAGTGGTACTTAAGAAGTTAGATGTAACTACAAGGGCAAAATGGTAAATTCACCCAGTTGTACTTACGAGCATCTGTGAAGGGTTATCGTACTGTTGATTGGTATTCGATGCACATAGAAATATATCTATGGTAAGAAGAGTTCAGTTGTCGGTCTTTAGTGGAATGCCTGACAGTAAACTGATGGTGGATCTCGTGGCTAAAGAGTTTAGTCAGCTATTCACGTACCATTGGAGCTTCGAGCCATAGGTTCATAAGCTCTCCTTGCTAGCTCAATGGATTCAAGTTGAAAATCAGTTTTTGGGTCAGTTTGAAGTGTTCAAATTGATAGGAGGGAGTTCGATTATGTATGATATGATTGAACTAGTTAATTATACATGATATGATTGATTTTATGTATGAGATACATTATTTGGAGGAAAATGGATATAAATATGATTTATAAATAGTGGAGGAGAAAACACTATGGTTTATATGTGATATTAAACTATAGGTTAATGAATATAATATGATTATATTTATTCCTTTTAATTAGAAAATTATGGGATAATTAGGCCGGTGTTTTCTTCGTAACCGTGTGTTAGTGTGAGGTTTAATTCAGTTTTTGTTACTAAAGAATAAAATGAAAATTGTTTTCATTTTGAAAAAGATCTCGTAATTCGCTCAAGAAAAGTGTATAAAGCCTATCGCATAGCAAACCGAGAGACTACACGATAGCTCATCGTTGCTACACGATCGTATACATGCGTGCCTCTTTCTAAACAATCGTCTAGCACTCAAGCGTTTACTAAACGATCGTCTGTACGATTGTAGCCTATTTACTACAACGATCGTGTACTTTCTTCTAAATGATCAAGAATTTTCTATACGATAGACCTGCCTTCTCCCACTTGTTTGGTCGTTGTATACGATCTTCTTTCCTTTTTCTCTCTACCAAATTCCAACGAAGCCCACACTTTGGATTCTCACACCAAGAATGTCGAGAGTTCTAAGTGGTGGTGTCATCCCCATTCTTTCTGTTCGTGTGTGGCCGCTCGTCAGTAGACGATTGGTGGTTTTGGTGAACGTTTGTTTGAATGTTTCAGTGAGAGTGAGAGGAGTAGTCCTTTGGAAAGAGTGAGAATTCGGTTAAGAAAGGTTCTTCAACTGATATGTTTTCTTGTTTTCTTGTTATTTATTTTTAAGAGCATGCCGGTAATTTTTAGTATAATGCATATCTGTTCTGTTTGAATGTAAATGTGGTAATTCTGTCACAATGTATTTAGAACGATTTGCTTCCGCTCAGAGTACTCTTGCATAAGAGTTCCTTTAGACAAAACACACAGAACACTTCTGTATTTTCTTTCTCAATTGTCCAACCAACCATAGCATAAGAAGAAGAAAAAAAACATTTTTCTTTTTATTATCCTTGCCAAAAATAACCACCACCCACTAATGTGGGTGGAGAGAAAGATGAGAAAGGGAGTTGTAACTCCCTTCCTTATTATTAGAAAATAATAATAATAATATAAATATAAATATGAAAACTTACTTATCATATTTTATATATATATTAAATTATATGTTATATCAAATATAATATATAACCTATAGTTTTAATATATTATCACATACGATATAAACTATAGTTTCTTTTCTCTTTTAAATATGACATTTAATATAAATCATGTTTATATTAAATTTAACAACTATGAATCTAATTCATCAAAACTATATTTGAATCTCATTCAAATATTTATTTCCTCCCATTAAGCTATAATGTATCAAATACATTACAACAATTATATCATATATAATTGAAGCAACTTAATTATATCATATATAGTTAAATCCCTCTATTAATTTGAACATTTCAAATTAATCTAAAAACTAATTCTCAACTAAATCTTATTGAGCTACCAAGGGGATCTCATGGACCTGTAGCTTGAAGCTCCAACGATATATGAATAATTAATTAAACTCTTTAATTACATTATTCAATATCCGTTTAACTGTCGGACACTCCACTAAAGACCAACAGCTGCACTCTTCGCACTACAAATATATTTTTGTGTCCTTTGGATATAACCAATCAAAAGTATGATGACCCTTCACAAATTGCTCGTAAGTACAACTAGGCCAAATTACCGTTTTGATTCTTTTGTTACATCTAACTCCTTAAGTACCATTGATCCCTCTAATGAAGAATAGATCATAGTCCAACTATGACTAAACCCCTCTCGGGCCTAGAGAAGGTGTGGCGTCACATTGTTCAAGACCCAAATGAATCCTTAAAGGAGCAATTTATCTACTTACCCTTGCCTTAGGGAAAGAGTGAATTCCATCTTGTGTAGCTATATTCCCAACTCCCCAATTGAACGAATCCTCAAAATGGTTGGCTTGTTAAGTCGGCAATCTAGCCACTCTCATCCATACAAATCAAAGGACCGCCCTCATAGGTAAGAATTCACAACTCACTCAGGATTCAAGTCATGTTACCTATGATCATCCTTGTAAAATGTAAGTCTCTATTATGAATGTCGTTATATAATGAGACTAAAGATTTCGTAGCACTTTACAACAATTATGAATGTCCTTTGTATAGAATATCCTCACCCACATGTCTATACATGAATGATCAGGATCAGATCATTTGTAGCACTTTACAACAATTGTAACACCTACAAAGCGAGCCATACTCGTAGTGTCACCAGGATAAGGTACCCAGCCTTATTCATCTACTACAGACCATTTAGGTTATCACTTAAACATGATCCACCCGTATGTCTCTACATACATGTTTAAGTTACAAAGATAACCTCGGATGTTAGTTTATTGGTTTGATGTTAATGCAACTAAAATATTATATATTTTATAGACAATGAATAAAATATCATATTTTATTAAATACAATGAATTTGTTCAATAATGTTTACAAACTATAGGACCCTATGAGATTTAGGACATCAACCCTGACATACTTAATATCATTGACTTGCAATTCATCCTCGTTGAGAAGTGTCCTTAAGTCCGACCTGCTAATGCCACCCAAAATGTTTGGGAGGCATATGAGCGATGGGTCAGGGCGAATGAAAAAGCCCAAGCGTATATTTTGGCCAGCTTATTTGAAATTAAGGCCAAGAAGCATGAGTCCATGCTCACTGCCCGTGAGATTATTGAAGGGATCGAATCCCATAGCATAAGTGTTTGTGTGAGACGTCTTGCATCCCGCAATTTGATTTTTACATAAACAAATTCATTATACTAAAACAGAATATAAACATGTAAATTAGCATGCTTTTGGAAAAGATTAAAACCATTTTTACCCTTGTAGATTCCCAAGCTTTACGAACAATCCTCTCGAAGTTCCAACGAACGGCTCCTCCAACGATCTTGATCATGAACAATTTCTTGAACAATCTCGAACACTACCATGAGAATAACCTTGTTATCCTCTAGGATTCTAATAGAATGATAGATGATATCCAACTATTGGGAGAGGGAGAGGAGAAAAGGGTTTTGGAAAGTAGAGAGGATTCTCTTTGTGCTTAGGAAAAATTCTGCACAATAACAATTGTGTGTTGTGTATTGTCAGTCTTGTTTGTGTCTCCCAAAGGGGTCATTGGGAGACCTTTATATAGAGAAGAGTCAAACCCTTTTCCTAATCATTATCCTATTTCTCTTTTCCACAATTAATTAATTAAATAACAAATATTTAATTAATAATAAAATTAAATAACACTTATTTAATTTAATTTTCATAGTAATTAAATAACTATTAAATCTAATTTAATGTGTGTATATATATATATATATATATATTTAGTCATCATAAACATCGTTGTATATGTGCAATACCTCTCTATTAATTAAATTTTTGTGAATCTAATTCACTTGAATTAATTAAATGAATCTTATTCAAATATTACTTTCCAATTTAATTTGAATTATAGATCATATCCATAATCAATTATATATTAATCACATTAATATATGGTTTCCTTAAATTAATTTTGAATATTTCAAATCATCTCTCTTAAATATCCTCTAGTGAGCTAATAAGGGAACCAGAAGGACCTGTAGATCAGGAGCTCCAACTATATGAGATTAATTGGCTAAACTCATTAACCAAGTTAGTTAATATTCATTAACTGTGGGTACACTCTACTAAAGACCCACAGCTGCACTCCTCTCACTACAGATATATTTATGTGTCCACGGATATAGACCAATAACAATAAGTTAGTTCTTCACGAGTGTTCGTAACTCCAACTGGGTCAAATTATCGTTTTACACTTAGGTTACCTCTGATTCCTTAAGTACCAATGCTATCGTAGATTGGACTAAAATAGTTTATTTCTTGGACTTCCAAGAGACACCTTCGCCTACTGTATTAAAAATATAGCCACTTGTAGCTTTTGAATCATCCGAGAGGGAGTTCCAGTAAGCATCGTTGAACCCTTTCAAGACAATGAGAAACTTTTGATAATGTAATCCTAGGTTTTAGATTTTCTTCAATACCTCACAATCCTTTCTATAGCATTTCAATGCTCTATACTAGATCTACTTGTAAACTTACAAAGTAATCCTACAGCATAAGCTATATCAGGCTTAGTGTAGTCAGCAGCGTATCTGAGACTGCCTATGATGCTCGTATACTTAGTTTGATTAACACTGTCACCAGTGTTCTTGAACAACTTAACACTAGGGTCATAAGGAGTACATGTTGATTTGTATTCAAAGTAATTATATTTCTTTAGAATCTTTTCTACATAGTGAGATTGATTTAAAGAAATTTCCTTTCCAGACCTAGTCATTTCTATGCCTAAAATTACACTCGCTTCTCCTAAGTCTTTCATAAATTTCACATCATTTACGACGTACAAGTTCAACCCAAATATTAACAAGTCATCTACATATAAACAACAGGATAGTGCAAAGATTATTTTCAGTGCAAAGATTATTTTCAAACTTATAATAAATGCATTTGTCACTTTCATTAACCTTGAAACCTTTAGATAAGATTAGGTTATCAAACTTTTCATGCCATTGGTTAGAAGCTTATTTCAGGCCATAAAGAGATTTATCTAGCTTACCAACCTTATTCTCTTGACCATGGACTATAAAGCCCTCAAGTTGTTCCATATAAATCTCTTCTTCAAGTTCACCATTTAGCAAAGCAATCTTTACGTCCATCCGATGTACTACGAGGTTATTTAGGGCAACTAGAGAAAATAGTATACAGATTGAGGTAATTCTAGTGACCCGGGAGAATGTATCAAAGAAGTCTATGTTTTCTCTTTGTTTAAAGCCCTTTTCTACTAACCTGGCTTTAAACTTGTCAACTGTTCCATCAGGTCTAAGTTTCTTCCTTAGGATCCATTTGCAACCCGTTGCTTTGCAACCAGAAAGTAGGTCTACCAAATGCCAAGTCCTATTTGACTCAAGAGAGTCCATTTCATCATTTATAGCTTCTTGCCATAAGATGACATCTACAGAGGACATGACAGCTTTTAGGTCTTTAAGATTTTCTTCATTATAGGTTTGGAAGTCATCCCTAAAATCCTTGACCGTTCTAGTTCTTTTTATTCTTCTAGGTTCTAGGTCGAATTCCTCTGTAGAGGTATGATTTCTAACTAAGGTTAGACTATGGATACTGAGCCCCTACTATTTCTCGATTTAAAGAGAAATTATCATCAAATAAGTCAGTATCATTTGACTTAATGATTACTTGGTTTACTCGGTCATAGAACCTATGGGCTTTACTATTTATGGATAACCTATAGAGACACACTCATAGGCTCTACAAGAAAACTTTCTTTTTTTAGGGTCTAGAATTCTTACAAAGGCTAGACAATCCTAAATTATAAAGTATGACAAGTTTGGTTTCTTATTCTTAAGGACTTCATAACGTGAAATTGTGTTTTTAGATTTTGGTATTCTATTTAGGACATACCACATGGTAAGGATAATTTCACCCCACCAATAAGAAGTAGCTCCTAAATTGAGTAAAATAGCAACTATTAGCTCAATAAAGTTCAATTTTTCCTTTCGGTTTTTCTGTTCATTTCAGGAGAGTAAGGTGTAACCTTTTCATGTATTATTCCATGTGAGTTAAAGAATTCATTAATGTCGCCTTAGTCGTATTCAGTTCCCTATCACTACGAAGTCTTTTAACCTTTCGGTTATACTGAATTTCTACTTCAGTTACAAACAATTTAAAAACATCAAACGCATCACTTTTGTTTTTCAGTGAATATACAAAGGTGAAATAAGAGCAATCATCAATAAAAGTAATAAAATATCTTTTACTGTTCCTAGTCAAGATGTCATCAAATTCACATAAGTCAGAATGAATTAAATCTAGAGGTTCAAATTTCCTAAGTACATATTTATGTGAAGTCTTAATTATTTTAGTCTGACTACAATATTCACATTTATCAAATTCATTCATGGATAACTTAGGAATTATTTCTAACCTACTCAAGTTACTAATTAGCCGTTTATTTACATGACAGAGTCTAGCATGCCAAATATTAAATGAACACAACATATAAATAGAAGACTTCATTTTATTCATTTCAAGGTTAATTTTAACATGCCATCAGTTGCATAGCCTTTTCTTACAACAACATTATTCTTAGTAAGAGTATATAAGTTTGTACCTATTGTCTAAGTAAAGCTGACTTTATTGAAGAGATATCCCAAGACCAGATTCTTCCTTATCTCCGGAAAGTTTCCTTCACCGTAAGAGTCTTCCTGAAGGTAAACTTTAGCTCCACGTCTCCAATTTCAGTAACTTCGTTGAGTGGTGATCCCCCAAACAGTATGTTCTTATCTTAAGTTTTAGTACAAGTTTTAAAAAGACTAAAGTTGTGACAGATATGGCATGTAGCACCAGTGTTTATCCACCACCCCTCAGAATCACCGACCACATTTATTTCTGTGATCATGGCAACTAATGGTTCTTCTGTCAGGTTCGCTTGACCAGCATGACAATGCCTGTTCCTATAGTTCCTAGCCATGTATCCAGGTTTATTATAGTAAAAGCAAAGGAACTCGTTTCTCCTGAGGGGGGTGTTTCTGCTTTTTCTGATTGTTTTGGTTGTTGGATCCACGATTCTGAACTTTCCTCTTGGTTAACTTTGACTTCTAGTCAGGCTTTATCACGGCAGAGGTGGATCTCCCGGGAACGATGTTCACCTCCTTCCTCTGGTCTTGCTTCCAGACTTCCTTCTTAATCCTCAAGTTGGTGATTAGACTCTCTAAGGAAAACTCCTTGGACTTATGCCTCAAGGTGTTCTTAAAATCCTTCCACAAATGAGGCAATTTATCAATAATAACGACAAGTTGGAATTGCTCATTTAGGGGCATACCTTCACTTATTATTTTGTGGGCTATCTTCTGCAGTTCATGGGACTGTGCCTCTACAGATTTGTCATTCGTCATCTGGAACTTTAGGTAACGACTGATGGCATACTTTTTTTAACCGGCCTTTTCGGTGTCATACTTTTTCTGCAAAGCGTCCCACACATCTTTTGATGTCTTCATTGTAATGTAATAATCATACAGATCATCAGTCAAACCATTTAATATGAAATTTTTATATAAAAACTTTTTCTTCCCAATCAACGGGTTCTTTTATCTATTGTTCGATCGAATCTTCCTTTGGGACAGTTGACTTCTCCATTATTTAAGTATTAGATACATAATTGAAAGGTTATTTTTGACACAAAGTACAAAGTTCAAGAGTAATTTCAATAATTTAGCCAAAGATTTAGTCAAGTAAGTTCCTACACTTTTTATTATGTGTCTAATAAGTTATTTCTCAATTCAACTTCTTTAATATTAGAAAATTCAATTCAACTTATAATAGTTTCATCAAGATGTAGAATATGATAAGATTATAAGACATAAATTTAAAAGTTCAATGACATATTTGACATTGTTTAAGTTAACGAACCTATCAAACACAAAACTAAAAGTTAAAGGACCTATTATAGATACTTTATAAAATTTACGTACTTATTGGACACAAATAAAAAAGTTCAAGGAACAAAACTTGTGATCTAACATTATAATTACTTTTAGAGAAAACTACATTTTTAGTCTCCAAGTTTCGAAGAATAGATGCATTTGGTCCCTGAGTCTTTAAAACATACATTTTTAGTCCATGAATTGTTTAGAATGGGTGCATTTGGCTTCCAAGTTTTTAAAATATACATTCTTTGTCCCCAACTTTTTAAGAATAGGTTTAAAAGGCCCTTGAACTATTTTTTACTTTCATTTTATATGATTATATGAAACTTTGGGTAGGGCCCTTTGTTCAAATCCTGAAGACACCACTTAAGGGAACACTCATCTACTTACCCTTTAGGTGAAAATGAGCGAATTTCATCTTGTATTATTATGTTCCCAACTTCTACTCAGTCTTGTCCCCAAAATGATAGGCATATTGGGTCAGCGAACTGGCCACCCTCACCCATACATATCAAAGGATAATCCCTCGAGAACAGAAGTTCATAATATACTTAAGATTAATACTAAGTTGCCTAGGTCATCCTATTGAAATAGGAACCTAATTAGTTAACGGTGTTACATCTAGTGGTTACTATTTCGCAGTCTGGTCTTATGCAAACTCATTGCATAGGATACTCCCACTCGCATGCCAACTACACGAACGCAATGGATCATTGTGTTTGTATCAAATACAAAGTGGGTCGTATCCATAGTATTACTAGGATAAGGTATCTAACCTTATCCCTATACTATAGACCCTTCAGGCTATATCTTGAATATTGATCCATTTTTGGATCCACATACAGTTCAAGACTCATGAGGCAACATTGGATATTAGTTTATTGGATTGACAAAACTAGACAAACAACACAAACAATAACATTTATTGAATTGACATTTATAACTCTTTATTAATGACAGTAAATTAATAACATTTACTATCTATGAGTTTTAGGGCATAAAACCCAATACTTTGGTCATCCTAATGAAATGTAAGTCTCTTCAAGTAACGACGTTATGAAGAGAGACTATCATACAAACTCTTTGTGGATACCCACACTCGTATGTTTCCACATGAACGATCAGGACTAGATCCTTGTAACATTTTACAATAATTGTAACAATTACAAAGTGGGTCGTATCAGTAGTGTCACCAGGATAAGGTACCCAATCTTATCTATATACTACAAACCATTTAGGTAATTACTTAAACATGATCCACTTGTATGTCAACCACAAACATGTTTATGGTACATAAAATAACCTTGAATCTTTCTTTAATAGGTTATTGCATATACAAAATAATCAACTAGTATTCAAATAACATATAACTACAACACTTTAGAGCATACATCTCGGCAATCTCCCACTTGCACTAAAGCCGATGAGAAATAAGTCGGTGAGACATGTATCTTAGGGCATACTCTATGCCCTATATGTTCTCCCATTTGTCCAAGGCACTAGAGACATGTCTCGTAGTCCTAAACAGTCTAGGTGATCCTCTCACACTTTAACCTAGAGAATCCTTTTATATAATTCAAACTGTTATGTCAACAAGAACCATCTGGTCACCACCAAGATGTATATCTCATTTTGTTTTATTCCTACAACTTGGTGTTTACATATGTCCTCAGACTTAGTCCTTGCACTACATTATCTCATAAAGGGAATAGACTAAATTATATCTTAAACAACTTTCAAATATTTAAGGATATACTTGACTATGAAAATTACTACTTCACAAGCAAAATTATTGCTTTAGTATCCAATCTACACTAACTAGGATAAAACATGGATTTTTCTGGCTTGCTCTCTCTCAGGCTTTAGTATCCAATCTACAAAATTATTGCTTTCGATGGAGATCTGCTTGCCAGATAGGATGAATTTGATGGTAGGGATAGCTTCCCTCTCAGCCTTGCTCCATTGGTAGTAGAGATCTATGCACAGAGCTTCCGATCGGGTATTCGGCAGATTAGATCTGAGATTCACCTCTCGGCCTTATCTTGTCTTCTTCCCGGATTTCTTCCTTTAAGCACTTAGCTCAACCTTTTCTCTCAACAGTTTAGTTGCACTTAGCCCCGTATCAAGTAGCATAAGTTTTCTCTGAAATCTATGGGGTATTTATAGGTGCAGGTCATTGACTCCGGCCTTGTGGTCCCCACTGATTGTTATGGAAATTCCAAAGATGGAGGGATATTATTCCTTCTGTTATGCAATCAAATCGTCAATTCTGTACAACCGTTAGTTGTATACGTGTCTCAATCCTCTGCTTTTGCGTTGCTCAGCTGCATCTTTCGATCATGAGTTCGCATACAATGTTGTTTTTATTACCGCATGCGGTTGAAAGACAGCTCTGAATCGTCTGTCGCATTGCGCCGTAATTGCGATAATCATTTCTTCATTGTTGATTGACGAGCGCAATGTGATAGAGATGCGTTGATCAGTTTCTCGTGAACCTTGAACGCAAGCGGTGACTTGGTTTCCTGCAAAACAGAGTAAAACTCGGCCTGTCTTCCATCTTTATGGCATTAGTGGGTGTAATTGTGATCATTTATAATTATTGTAATTCTAAGCTAATCTTTATACAATCGGCGCATATTTACTAACTTCTGGCTGCAATATCTAGATAAGGTGGCATAAATAACTTGTATTTCTACAAGTTATCACACCCCCAAATTTAGATATATGCTTGTCCTCAAGTATATCTTTTACTAAGGCAATCATGCTCAATTCTTATCCTCTATTTTTGCGACGATTGGTTGCTCCAAATGTTAAACTTAGGCACATTTCTTGACATCGCGCTTTCCTTCTATCCTTGCTAATTCTTAGCAAGCCTTACTTTATTCTTCTATATGACAAAATTCTGCTCAAAGAAGCTTTTCTAGTTTTCACAATAGAATGTTTATCTCTTCTTTGTCAAAACAACTTAATGTATCTAAATGCGGTGAGCAAAACTTTGCGCCATTTATTCACTTAGAAACTATTGATCATGGTTACACTCTTCGTTTTGGCTTATCCCCATGAGTGTCATGCGGACATCCAACTACGGTTGTGTGCCAATTTCAACTTTAACTCATGACATTCAGAGGAGTTGTCTCTTGCATTCTATTATTTATTTATTTTTTTTTGTCTTTTTTTCATACTGCATTGCTCTTGGAAACCCACCTTCGTTTTGGCTTGCTCCTACGGGTGTCATACGAACATCCAACTACGAGCAGGCTCCTTTCACAACTAAACTCTTATCAGGTTGGGACAGTTTTAAGGTTTTCTCTTGCGCTGACATTAGAGTTTTGCATAAATTTTCTTTTTTTTTTTCTTTTTTTTTTTAATGAAAATAGACGCATTTTCTTAAATACTGCATATTCTTGATCTCATCTGCTCAAACCATCCCCATCCCCAAATTAAAAGATGAGCAAGTTCCTCATTGCGTTGTTTGGAGAGATTAGACAAACACTTAGAAGAAAATTTCAAAAAGAAGGTTTGAGCAGAACTTTGAAAGATAAAAGGTAAAGTACTGTCAAACTAAGAATTAACTAAGTGTTAGTCAGAAATTACTAAGTATGGGAAATGTTTCAAAGTATAAACATATAATACATCATAGCAACGCAATGAAGATCGTAAAAACAAAAGATCAAGAACATTACAAAAATTAACAAAGGAAGATAAAGAAAAAAGCACAGGCAAAAAGTAGAGTGAATCATGTACTCTAATTGTATCGAATATTAACAAAGTGTACAAATAAGTATAAATGAACGCATTACAAAAATTCGTCTGTTGCCTGTACAAGAGTCAAAGAATTTGATTAACTTACAAATTTGATTCAGAAGGGTGCATGATTTAAAATTCACACTATGCTTCCAATAAACGCAGATACATTTTTTCCGAGGATGGGCAACACGCATACATCCCTGCAATACATCCCTTAACTAAATACATTTCTGGAGGATACTCTTCAACATGGTGCATTTAACTAAGGACGGGCAAAAGACATATACGTGCGCAACACACCCTCACCGCAATGTATTTGGGTGTATTGGATGCACAGTGTCGCTTAGTACACTTACTACACCTATCCTCTCATAGTTTACTTCCTTTTTCTTAATTCATCAAAAACGCCAGTCCAAAAGACCTTGCGGTGATTTATCCAATCATTCACAACAATTATATGACCAGTGCTACTAAATTTAAGATATGGAGAGACATGCAAAATTAAATTGGAAGGTATGACAAAAACATTAAAGACTGATTCTACTAGACAATAATTGACGGAATTTAGAAAACGTAAAAGAAAGCTATAAAGAAAGCAAGGTAAACATAGATAGGAAGGTCGATTGAAAGAAGTTCTTAGAGTTACCGCAATCGCTTTCCCTATAAGCAATTTAATCCTGCTTGCCCAAGTCAATGGTGTCCATGCGCCGATCGAAGTCACCTCCATAATAGGTGACCATTGACTTTGAATGCATTGCTCCCGTCTAAAGTTGTTAGTTCAACTGTGCCGTGAGGAAAGATTGTCTTGATTCGGAATGGCCAGACCAGCGAGACTTCAACTTTCCTGAGAACAATCACAAACACGCATTGAATAGTAATACCTGTTGACCTTCGGTGAATGTCCGGTCGTTTATGCAGTCATCATGCCTTGTTTTCTTCTTATATATCTTAGCATTTTCATAGGCATCCCTTCACCATTCGACCAACTGATTCAATTGTAGATTCTGGACTACCCGCACTGGCTAAATCAAACTTCAGCTTCTTGCATGCCCAAATCGCCTTATGTTCCAACTCAAGCGGCAGATGACAAGCTTTTTCGAAGACCAGGGCGTATGAAGACATGCCAATTGGTGTTTTGTAGGCAGTCCTGTAAGCCCATAGTGCTTCATCAAGCTTGGGTGACCAATCCCTCTTAGCAGTATTAACTACCTTCTCCAAGATAGTTTTGATCTCTCGGTTAGAAATCTCTGCCTGCCCATTAGTCTATGGGTAATAAGTAGTTGCAACTCGATGGCTGACGTTGAATTTAGTCATCAGGTTGGCAATTATGCGGTTGATAAAGAGAGAGCCCTCATCGCTAATTAAGGCCTGTGGCGTCCCATATCGAGCAAAAATGTTCTTCTTCAGAAACTTCGCCATAGTGGCCGCATCATTCTTGGCACATGCGATGGCCTCAACCCATTTCGATACATAATGAACCACAACCAGAATATATTAATGACCTTCGGATGGTGGAAACGGGCCCATGAAGTCAATTCCCCAAACATCAAATAATTCAACCTCTAAGATTGACGTCAATGGCATTTCATTTCTTTTAGGCATATTCCTTATCCTTTGACACCTGTCGCATTGCACAACATGGGCATAGGCATCCTTAAACAGTGTTGGCCAAAAGTAGCCGCTCTGTAAGACTTTTCCTGCGGTTCTTTGCCCCCCAAAATGCCCTCCCTATGGGGACTCATGATAGAGCTCTAAACTGTGCTTGGCTTCATGCTCAGGAACAAACTAATGTATTATATGATCAGGTCCTTGTCGATATAGGAATGGATCGTCCCAGAAATAAAATTTGGCGTCATGTCTTAGCTTCTTCTTTTGCTGGTATGTATAATCATCCAATAGTTGACCACAAACTATGAAGTTTACTATGTCCGCATACCAGGGAACATTAATGTCTACTACCATCAGCAGCTCATCAAGGAATCTTTCCTCAATATCTTTTTCTGTCCCTTGAACCTTGCAATTTTCCAATCTTGAATAATGATTCGCAACTTGAATCTCGGTGCTCTTCCGGTCTTTAATTTCTAGGTCAAACTCTTGCAGGAGCAACACCCACTGTATCAACCTCGATTTTGCATCCTTCTTCGTCATTAAATACTTAATCGCAGTGTGATCCGATACACCACCACGTTTGTTCCGATTAAGTACTGTCGGAACTTCTCTAGTGCAAATACTACTGCGAACATTTCCTTTTCTGTGGTCGTATAGTTCTCCTGCGCGTCGTTCAGTGTTTTGCTCGCATAATAAATAGGATGCAATACCTTATCCCTACGCTGACTCAAAACTGCGCCCACAGCATATCCGTTGGCATTGCACAACAATGCAAATGGCTGCGTCCAATCTGGTGCAATCAATATGGGTGCGGAGATGAGCACATCTTTCAATGTGTTAAATGCTTTGGTGCAGGCGTCATCAAAATTATACTTGTGGTCAGCTTCGAGAAGTACACTTAGGAGTCTTGCGATCTGGGAGAAGTTGCGAATAAATCTTCTATAAAACCCCATGTGTCCCAGAAAGCTCCTAAGTGCTTTTACGTTCACAAGTGGGGGTAATTTGGAAATTGTGTCGATTTTTGCCTGATCAACTTCCAATCTTGCCTTGGAGATTTTGTGACCCAGAACTATTCCTTCTTCCACCATAAAGTGGCATTTTTCCCAGTTCAAAACAAGATTTGGTGCCACACATCTCTTCAAGACTTTTTCAAGGTTAGACAAACAGGAGTCATAATTACTGTCGAAGACTGAGAAATCATCCATGAATATCTCGACTGACTCCTCCAAGTAATCTAAGAATACTGTCATCATGCATCGTTGAAAAGTGCCCGGTGCATTACAGAGTCCAAATGGCATGTGTTGGAATGCGAACGTACCAAATGGGCACGTAAAGGTTGTCTTGTCTTGTCCTCCGGTGCAATTACTATTTGGTTATACCCTGAATAGCCATCAAGAAAGCAGAAAAATTCATTCCCCACAAGTCTGTCTAACATCTAATCAATGAATGGGAGTAGAAAGTGGTCTTTTTTAGTGGCCAAATTCAGCTTGCGATAATCCATGCAGATTCTCCACCCCGTAGTTGTCCTTGTGGGAACCAATTCATTCTTGTCATTAGTGATGACTGTCATCCCCCTTTCTTTCAGAACACATGTCACTTAGGCTCCCAACTGCTATCAAATATCGGGAGATGAACCTTACGTCCAGCCAACGTTTACTTATTTCCTTCTTTAACAACCTTCTTCATGGAAGGGTTCAAGCGACTTTGCGTTTCTACTGAATCCATTCTTTCCTTCTTTCCAGATGAATCTGTGGCATACAAATACAAAGGAAAAGCATTCACTTCGAATGTTTTCCAAGATCCATCCTAAGGCTTTTTTGCGTTATTTCTTAGAATCCGTATGAGAGCATCTTCTTTCTTCTGGACCAGTGATGCTAGAAATGATAACTGGTTAAAAAAAACGTTGTCGTACTTCCTAAGTAAGCATTACTTTGGTTGCACTGGCAACGACTTTTAACTTTAACACAGGTGCTTGTTCTAAAGATGCTTAAATGCACTACGATGTCCATTCAGATAAACTTGATGGTTCAAAATAATTCAGCATGAATTGCGGCGCAGTCCTCTCTCCACTATTGCGACCGATTTCATTAATTTCTTCCTCTAGCTCCTTTTAGGGGTTTGTCCAATGTCCTTCCCGCAGCTCCTCGATATATTGGCAGTTCTCTATATCTCCTGGGTACTTCAAGAATTGAGTATGTTGAATTTTACTTCTTCATCATCGACCCGGATGGTCAACTCTTCTTTTCTTCACATCAATTAACGCTCGCCCTGTGGCGAGAAATGGGCATCCCAGGATAATAGGGATTTCTCTCTCAACCTCATAATCTAATATGACAAAGTATGCTGGGAAGATAAACTTGTCCACTTGCACGAGAACATCTTCTATCTTGCCCTCAGAAAGCTTTATTGATCTATCGGCTAGCTGTAATGTGATCATGGTTAGCCTTGCTTCGCCGATGTCCAGGTTCTTAAAAATTGACAATGGCATCAAACTTATGCTTGCCCCTAAATCACATAGCGTATTTCCGACCATCTTCCCTCCTATGGTGCAGGGCAATGTAAAAGTCCCAGGGTCCTTCATTTTAGTAAAGAGATTGTTTTGAAATAGAGCGCTACACTCATATGTTAGTGCAACTGTTTCATTTTCCCTAATCTTTCTCTTGTTGGTGAGCATATCCTTGAGAAATTTCACATAACTCGGCATCTGCTCTAATGCTTCTATCAAGAGAATATTAATGTGTAGCTGTCGGAGAACGTCTCGAAACCTCTGAAATTACTTACTATTGTCTTTCTTTTTTAGCCTGGACGGGAAAGGTGGAGGATCCCGCCGTGTTTCTTATTCACTTTGCTGTTTGGCGAGGTCCTGTGCTTGCTGTGTGTCATTGGCTGGAGGCTGCGTTGACTAAGAATTCATGTCTTGAGGAGCTTCATCTTTTGTAGATGATCTTACTTCTGAACTGGTGCTCCTTCCATTATTAAGTAACTGGTCATCATCAACAGTCAAATCTGCTGGTGTTATTACCGCATCTGGTACTTTCGGCATAATAGGGGCTGTCGTTCTGCCACTCCTCAATGTCACTGCATGACATTGTTTTTTACCTCTTGACCCCGATACTCCTGAGTTTCCGTACTGCGTACCAGGCGCTTTCTTCTTTAATTCCCTCGTAAGCTGATCTATCTGATCTTCTAATTCTTTAAGAGAGTCAGCTTGCGATTATCTCATTGCCTCACTCTTTTCAATATAATGTTTTAATGATGTCTCCAGAGATGAGGTACTGCAAGAGGTATCATATGCGAACAGTTGGTCACAGGGTGGCGTACCTTGAGAATTACTTGGGCTGCAGTCCGGATTAGTGAAGACTAGAGGGTTGCCTCGATCCTCTTGATAACTGAATTGATATAAACTATGTCCCTCCTGATTGAGATTCTCATCCAAACCAAAAATTGGGTGATCCCACCAACCAGGGTTGTGGTTGTTTCCCAATGATTCATCATAAATAGCATATACGGGTTGTTGATTCCATGAGCAGACGTCTACCGGATATACCTCTCCCCATTGAGTGCAATCCATTGCGGTCACATGAATCACCGCATTAACTTGCGTTGTTCCTCAAGAGAGAGTTCTCTATTGATTAGCCACCGTCTGGAGGAGTGAGGTCATTGTGGTCATTTGCTCGACCAATGCGCTCATTGTGTCTGTTGGCACATCGGCCCTTTCTACTCTTTCTTGCTCCCGGCCTCTTACCTCAAGCCCGGTATCAATCCACTCATCAGAATGTAGCGAGATGCGATCCAATATGTTCTTCGCTTCCGTATATGACTTATTCATTAATCCTCCTTCTGCGGAGGCATTGACAACTGCTTGCAATGATTGGTCTAGGTCGTTGTAAAAGGTTTCCATCAAAATACTATCAGGAATCATGATATGCGGATAGTTTTTCACTAACTGCCGGAATCGCACCCAAGCAGTGCTTACGGTTTCATAACCCTTTTGTTTGAAATTCAAAACCTCCTTCCACCTCTTTGCGTTGATAGACGAAGGGAAGAATCTATTCATGAACCTATCAACCAACTACTCCCATCCATTAATTTCGTCTGGCTCTAATGCTTGAGCTCACCTCTTTGCTTCATCCCGCAATGTCTATGGGAATAAATATAGTTTAAGACTTTCTTGAGTTACACCAAGCATGGAGAATGCGCTACACATGTCTACAAAATTTTTCAAATGAGCGTGTGGGTCTTCTCCCTGTAATCCTCTGAATTGTCCCACATTATGAATCATTTTTAGCATAATAGGTTTTATTTCAAAGCTTGCATTCCCCTCAACTACTGGTCTTGAAATTCCTAGTGAAAAATTATAGAAATCTAGCGCCGCATATTCCCTCATAGGGATGTTCTGGTCAGCAACAAGAAAAACAGGATCTTGCACTGGCAAATCTCCCCTTTGGTTTCCAGCAGATGCCACATTCTCATCAGCCATACTTCTTCACCAATTAATTTAGCCCCGATAAACTCTACGCGAAGAATACACTTGATCTCTGGGTCCACTTAGAATTACCAGATCACTCCAGCACTCGTAAGCCGTCAGACTGCTCTCCGCGTTGAATAGTCAGTACAAAGAGATTTGTCCTGCACATAACATAAAAACACACCCCCAAATTTAGATATCATGCTTTCCTCAAGTATATCTTTTACTAAAGGCAATCATTGCTCAATTTCTTATCCTTCTATTTTTTTGCACGATTGGTTGCTCCAAATGTTTTAAACTTAGCACATTTCTTGACATCGGCGCTTTCCTTCTATTCTTGCTAATTCTTAGCAAGCCTTACTTTATTCTTCTATATGACAAAATTCTGCTCAAAGAAGCTTTTCTAGTTTCACAATTAGAATGTTTATCTCTCTTTTGGTCAAAAACAACTTAAGTATCTTAAATGCGAGTGAGCAAAACTTTGCGCCATTTATTCACTTTAGAAAACTATTGATCATGGTTACACTCTTTCGTTTTGCTTTATCCCCATGAGTGCATGCGGACTCCAACTACGGTGTGTGCCAATTCAACTTTACTCCATGACATTCAGAGGAGTTGTCTCTTGCCATTCTATTATTTAATTTATTTTTTTTGTTCTTTTTTCATACTGCTTTGCTCTTGAAAACCCACCTTCGTTTTGGCTTGCTTCCTACGGGTGTCATACGAACATTTCCACTACGGCAGGCTCCTTTCACAACTAAAAAACTCTTATCAGGTTGGACAGTTTTAAGGTTTTTCTCTTGCGCTGACATTAGAGTTTTTTTGCTATAAATTTCTTTTTTTTTTTCTTTTTTTTTTTAATTGAAAATAGGACGCATTTTCTTAATACTGGCATATTCTTATCTCATCTGCTCAAAAACCATTCCCCATCCCAAATTAAAAAGATGGAGCAATTCCTCATTGCGTTGTTTTGAGAGAATTAGACAAAACACTTAAGAAGAAAATTTCAAAAAGAAGCGTTTTGAGCAGAACTTGAAAGATAAAAGGTTAAAGGTACTGTCAAACTAAGAATTTAACTAAGTGTTAGTCAGAAATACTAAAGTTATGGGAAATGTTCAAAGTATAAACATTATAATACATCATAGCAACGCAATGAAGATCGTAAAAAACAAAAGATAAACAAAGAACATTACAAAAATTAAAACAAAGGAAGATTAAAAGAAAAAAGCACAGGCAAAAGTAGAGTGAATTCATGTACTCTAATTGTATTCGAATATTAACAAAGGTTACAAATAAGTATAAATGAACGCATCAAAAATTCGTCTGTGCCTGTACAAGAGTCAAAAGAAATTTGATTAAATACAATTTGATTCAGAAGGGTGGCATGAATTTAAAAATTCACACTATGCTTCCAATAAACGCAGATACATTTTTCCCGAGGATGCAACAACGCATACATCCCTGCATACTTCCCTTAACTAAATACATTTCTGGAGGATACTCTTCAACATGGTGCATTTTAACTAAGGACGGGCAAAAGACATATACGTGCGCAACACACCCTCACCGCATGTATTTTGGGTGTATTGGATGCACAGTGTCGCTTAGTACCCCACTTACTACACCTATCCTCCTGCGATAGTTTACTTCCTTTTTCTTAATTCATCAAAAAACCCAGTCCAAAAAGACCTTGCGGTGATTTAATCCAATCATTCACAACAATTTATATGACCAGCTGCTACTAAATTTAGATATGGAGAGACATGCCCAAAATTAAATTGGAAGGTTATACAAAAAACATTAAAGACTGATTCTACTAGACAATAATTTGACGCGAATTAGAAAACGTTAAAAGAAAGCCTATAAAAGAAAAGCAAAGTGTAAACATAGATAGGAAGTCGATTGAAAGAAGTTCTTAGGAGTTACCGCAATCGCTTTCCCTATAAGCAATTTAATCCTGCTTGCCCAAGTCAATGGTGTCCATGCGCCGATCGAAGTCACCTTCCATAATAGGTGACCATTGACTTTGAATTGCATGCTCCCGTCTAAAGTTGTTAGTTCAACTGTGCCGTGAGGAAAGATTGTCTTGATTCGGAATGGCCAGACCATGCGAGACTTCAACTTTCCTGAGAACAATCACAAACACGCATTGAATAGAATACCTGTTGACCTTTCGGTGAATGTCCGGTCGTTTTATTGCCAGTCATCATGCCTTGTTTTCTTCTTTATATTTGTATTCTTAGGCATTTTCATAGGCATCCCTTCACCATCGACCAACTGATTCAATTGGTAGATTCTGGACTACCCGCACTGGCTAAATCAAACTTCAGCTTCTTGCATGGCCCAATCGCCTTTATGTTCCAACTCAAGCGGCAGATTGACAGCTTTTTCGCAAGACCAGGGCGTATTTGAGACATGCCAATTTGGTGTTTTTGTAGCAGTCTGTAAGCCATAGTGCTTCATCAAAGCTTGGGTGACCAATCCCTCTTAGCAGTATTAAATACCTTCTCCAAGAAGTTTTGATCTTTCTCGGTTAGAAATCTCTGCCTTGGCCATTAGTCTAATTGGGGTAATAAGTTAGTTAAGTTGCAAACTCGATGGCCTGCGTTGAATTTAGTCTCAGGTTGGCCAATTATGCGGTTGATAAAGAGAGGAGCCGTCATCCTAATTAAAGGCCTTGTGGCGTCCCATAGCGAGCAAAAATGTTCTTCTTCAGAAACTTCGCCCATAGTAGGCCGCATCATTCTTGGCACATGCGATTGGCCTTCAACGCCATTTCGATTACATAATGAACCACAAACCAGAATATTATTAAATGGACCTTCGGATGGTGAAACGGGCCCATTGAAGTCAATTTCCCCAAACATCAAATATCTCAACCTCTAAGATTACGTTCAATGGCATTTTCATTTCTTTAGCATATTCCTTATCCTTTGACACCTGTCGCATTGACAACATGGGCATAGGCATCCTTAAACAGTGTTGGCCAAAAGTAGCCGCTCTGTAAGACTTTTCCTCCTTCCTTTCTCCATCGAGTTCTTTGCCCCCCAAATGCCCCTCACCTATGGGACTCATATAGAGCTCTAAATGTGCTTGGCTTTCATGCTCAGGAAACAAACTAATGTATTATATGAAATCCAGGTCCTTGTCGATATTAGGAAATGGATCGTCCCAGAGAATAAAAAATTTGGCGTATGTCTTAAGCTTCTTCTTTTTGCCCTGGATGTTAATCATCCAATGTTGACCACAAACTATGAATTTACTATGTCCGCATACCAGGAACATTAATGCTACTAACCATCAGCAAGCTCGATCAAGGAATCTTTCCTTCAATATCTTTTCTGTCCCTTGAACCTTTGCCAATTTTCCCAATTCTTGAATAATGATTCGCAACTGAAATCTCGGTGCTCTTCCCGGTCTTTAATTTCTAGGTCAAACTCTTGCAGGAGCAACACCCACTGTATCCAACCTCGATTTGCATCCTTCTTCGTCATTATAAATACTTAATCGCCCAGTGTGATCCGATACACCACCACGTTTGTTCCGATTTAAGTACTGTCGGAACTTCTCTAGTGCCAAAATACTACTGCGAAAAACATTTCCTTTTCTATGGTCTTATAGTTCTCCTGGCGCGTCGTCAGTGTTTTGCTGCATAATTAAATAGGATTGCAATACCTTATCCCTACGCTGACTCAAAACTGCGCCCACAGTATATTCCGCTAGGCATCGTTACATCAATGCAAATGGTTGCGTTCCAATCTTGGCGCAATCAAAATGGTGCGGAGATTGAGCACACTTTTCAATGTGTTAAATGCTTGGTGCAGGCGTCATCAAAATATACTGTGGTCAGCTTCGAGAAAGTACACTTAGGAGTCTTGCCGATCTGGGAGAAGTTGCGAATAAATTTCTATAAAAACCCCATGTGTCCAGAAAGCTCCTAAGTGCTTACGTTCACAAGTGGGGGTAATTTGAAATTGTGTCGATTTTTGCCTGATCAACTTCCAATCTTGCCTTGGCAGATTTTGTGACCCAGAACATATTCCTTCTTCCACCATAAAGTGGCATTTTTCCCAGTTCAAAACAAGATTTTGCCACGCATCTCTTTCAAGACTTTTTAAGGTTAGACAAACAGGAGTTCATAATTTACTGTCGAAGACTGAGAAATCATTCCATAATATCTCGACTGACTTCCTCCAAGTAATCTAAGATACTGTTCATCATGCATCGTTGAAAAGTGCCCCGGTGCACTTTTACAAGTCCAAATGCGCATGTGTGGAATTGCGAACGTACCAAATGGGCACGTAAAGTTTGTTCTTGTCTTGTCCTCCCGTGGCAATTACTATTTTGGTTATACCCTGATAGCCATCAGAAAGCAGAAAAAATTCATTCCCCACAAGTCTGTCCTAACATCTAATCAATGAATGGGATTAGAAAGTGGTTCTTTTTTTAGTGGCCAAATTCAAGCTTGCGATAATCCATGCAGATTGCTCCACCCCGTAGTTGTCCCTTTGTGGAACCAATTCATTCTTGTCATTAGTGATGACTGTCATTCCCCCTTTCTTTTCAGAACACATGTCACTTAGGCTCCCAACTGCTATCAAATATCGGTAGATGACACCTACGTCCAGCCACGTTTACTTATTTCCTTCTTTACAACCTTCTTCATGGAAGGGTTCAAGCGACTTTGCGTTTCTACTGAATCCATTCTTTCCTTCTTTCCAGATGAATCTGTGGCATACAAATACAAAGGAAAAGCATTCACTTCGAATGTTTTCCAAGATCCATCCTAAGGCTTTTTTGCGTTATTTCTTAGAATCCGTTAATGGAGCATCTTCTTTCGTTCTGACCATGATGCTAGAAATGATAAAACTGGTAAAAAAAAAAAACGTGTCGTACTTCCTAAGTAAGCATACTTTAGGTGCCACTGGCAACGACTTTTAACTTTAAACACAGGTGCTTGTTCTAAAGATGCCTTAATGCACTACGATGGTCCATTAGATAAACTTGATGGTTCAAAATTAGATTCAGCATTGAATTGGCGGCGCAGTCCTCCTCCACTATTGCACCGATTTCATTAATTTTTCTTCCTCTAGCTCCTTTAGGGGTTTGTCCAATGTCCTTCCGCAGCTCCTCGATATATTGGTTCGATGGAGATCTGCTTGCCAGATAGGATGGATTTGATGGTAGGGAGAGCTTCCCTCTCAGCCTTGCCCCACCGGGAGCAGAGATCTATGCACAGAGCTTCTGATCGGGTATTCAGCAGATTAGATCTGAGATTCACCTCTCGGCCTTATCTCATCTTCTTCCCGGATTTCTTCACTTAAGCACTCAGCTCAGGCTTTTCTCTCAACAGTATAGCAGCACTTAGCCCCGTATCAAGTAGCATAAGTTTTCTCTGAAATCTATGGGATATTTATAGATGCATGTCTTTGACTCCGGCCTTGTGGTCCCCACTGATTGTTATGGTAATTCCGAAGATGGAGGGATATTATTTCTTCTGATATTCAATCAGATCGTCAATTCTGCACAATCGTTAGTTGTACACGTGTCTCAATCCTCCGCTTTTGCGTTGCTCAACTGCATCTTTCCATCGTGAGTTCGCATACAGTGTTGTTTTTATTACCGCATGCGGTTGAAAGACGGCTATGAATCGACTGTCGCATTGCACTGTCATTGTGGTAATCGTTTCTTCATTGTTGATTGATGGGCGCAATGTGATAGAGATGCATTGATCAGTTTCTTGTGAGCCTTGAATGCAAGCGATGACTTGGTTTCCTGCAAAACAGAGTAAAACTCAGCTTGTCTTCCATCTTTATGGCGTTAGTGGGTGTAATTGCGATCATTTATAATTATTGTAATTCTAAGTTAATCTTCATACAATCGGCACATATTTACTAACTTCTGGCCGCAATATCTAGATAAGGTGGTATAAATAACTTGTATTTCTACAAGTTATCACTTATTATATGAAAGTTTTAGTTTTTTTAAAACTCAATGGTCATACCATTGACTTCACCAATTTAATTAACCAATTGTATATTAAATGTTAATTAAGTCTCATGTAAGATTTACATCTCCTCAACACTTGAGGTGTCTTGGGAAACTTTTCCCTTTAACATATCAACCTCATTGTAGAATGGTACACTACCATTCCATCTTAAGCTCTTGCATCGAACATCAAACAACAACTTTGTAAATGTAAGATGCATGAGACAAATCTAACATTATGTCCTAAACATCTTTATGTGGATGTTTTTTAACATACAAAAGCACTTCAAATCAATTATTTGAAATTGGTTAAACAGTTAAATTTTCATACTGATGATTACTTCAGTCACAATGAGTAAATTTCAATATAAAACAGATAAATACTCACTTTTCATTTTCTTGTCTGTATAAGAATATTATCATCGTTCAAACTCATGGATTATGATACTCTATCAAACCTTTATTCTTAAAGATCCTAATTGCGAAATTTATTTCTCAAATGAACATCATAATTTTGCAAACCTTTTACAATTCAATCTTTAAAAATTTGCTTAAATTTGATGCATTGAACTCCTTTTCATATAATAAGTTATTCTTTTTTACATATCTTATATGCAACAGTGAATCAAATAATGCATAAAAACTATTTAAACAATCAATGAGAAAATTGACTCACAGTCTATTTTCAACCACTAGTTATAGTGTTGGTTTTCACCTGACGCCAAGAGTCTTACTTTTAAGATAAGTTCTACACTCCCAAGTCTCCCTTTTGTAAATTTGTTCATATTCATTGGGTTTGACCCCATCAATGAAAATTTTCAAAAGAAAAAAAAAAGACTAAGATTAAGTATACTACTATGTCTCAAACTTTATAAATTTAACATAATTTCTTTTTGTCAATTTTTTTCAATTCGTGTCATTCGTTATGAAAATTTTGACTTCCAATAAGACATAGCAAAGGTTGAGTCATCTCATAACTCTCCCACTACTTTGAGGTTTATAAGTTTTCATCTTGTTATCTAATTGGACAACATAGACTTCAAGCAAGTCTTTGTAAAGGTTGAGTTATCTTATAACTCTCCCACTATGATGAAGACTTATTTGGTTGACAATTAGAAATTGACTTTTAAATGAATATAAATGGTTTACAACACTTGTTAACTTTTACGTGGTTTTACTTGGAACTAATTTATCAACACAATTTGATCCTATTATAGGTCTGAAACCTTTCATTTTGACTTTCCAAATGAAGTCAGTATTTTTCATAAAAATACATCATTTTATTTTGGACTGTCCAAAATGCCATTCATAAACTCCTCAAGGATTACCAACATTTAGGTGTATTTTCGAACATTCATTTCCTAAGCCTGACAGCCTCTTGGCAGCTTCACAAGCCACTACATACTCTGCTTCCATGGTAGAGTTAGCAATGCAACCTTGCTTTATGCTTCTCTAGACTACTGCTCCTCCACTAAGAGTGGACACTGATCCTGATTTGGATTTTCTTAAATCCCTATTAGTCTAAAAATCAGAATCAGAGTATCCTATAAGGATCAAATCCTTAACTACATACATAAGCATGTAGTCCCTCATTCTCTGAAGGTATCTGAGGATAGCCTTAATGGCTATCAATGATATAATCTTGGATTGGATTGATATCTAATGAGAATCCCCATAACATAGTAAATGTTAGGTCTAGTATATAACATTGTATAAATTAGGCTGCCAACAGCCGATGCGTAGTGGATATGCCTCATTTTCCAAACCTCCTGAGGTGTCTTAGGACACTGTTCCTTCGACAAAACAATTTCATGCCTGAAAGATAATAAACCCCTCTTGAAATTATGCATAAAAAATTCTACAAGTATCTTGTCAATATAAGATGCTTAAGACAAGACTAGCATTTTGTTCTTATGATCCCTGATGATCTGGATCCCTAGAACAAGCTGCGCCTCTCTCAAATCTTTCATTTGGAATTGGGCTGTTAACCATTCTTTAATTTTTGTTAGTAGACCTACATTATTTTCGATGGGTAGGATATCGTCCACATTCAACACTAGGAAAGCTACTGAATTGTTAATAAATTCTTTTGTAGACACAAGGTTGATCAACATTCTAGTCAAAGCCATAAGATTTGATCGTAGTATCAAATCTTATGTTCCAAGATCGAGATGCTTGTTTCAATTCATAAATTGATCGATTAAGCTTGCAAACCATTTGCTCTTGACCTTGTTTAATGAATCCTTCTAGTTGTTGCATATAGATGGTTCCTCAAGATTACCATTCAGAAATGAAGTCTTGATATCCATTTGCAATATATCATAGTCATAATATGTGACAATGGACAGGAGAATATGGATAGACTTCAACATGGCAACATGTGAGAAAGTTTCCTCATAGTCCACTCCCTTAACCTATGTATAACCGTTTTCCACCAGTCTAGCCTTAAAGGTTTGTACCTTTCCATCTATACCCCTTCTTCTCTTGTATATCCATTTTCAACCAATAGGTTTTACCCTGTCAGGTTGATCTACAAAATCCTAGTTGAATTAAAGTACATGCATTTCGAGATCCAACTTTTACCCATTCATCTTTGTCCACATCTTCCATTGCCTGTTTATAGGACAATGGATCCTCAACATCCTCATCTGATATGACGGTTAGGGTTTCTGTTAAATCCATATAACGAGAAGGTGGGTTTGCAACCCTCCCATTACATCGAGGCTTCCTTAACAGTTGAGGTGGATGTGCTTAACTAGATGAACCTACATCAACAATACTTATTGATGCATTAACCTCTTCAACAACTCTTGTTGAAGTTTCAATAGTTTCATTGGAAAGCTCACGTAACACAAATTTACTGTGTGGTTTATGCTCCCTGATGTGGTCTTCTTCTAAAAATGTAGCATTTGTCGATACAAATACTTTATTTTCTTTAGGATCATAAAAGAAACCACCCATCATTCTTGTAGGGTAGCCTACAAATAGGCATAATTTTGAACGAGGTTCCAATTTCTTAGGATTTGCTTCAAGCACATGTGTTGGGATACCCCAAATCCTGAAGTGGCGTAAACTACCTTTACAGCCATTCTATAATTTCAAAGGTGTTTTAGAAACACTCTTGGATGGAACACAGTTCAAAATGTATATTGCAATCATTATTGCATAACATTAAACCGAATCAATAAATTAGCATAACTTATCATAGACCGAACCATGTCTAACAAGGTTCTATTTCTTCTTTCTAATACATCATTCTGCTGAGGTATATCTAGTGTTGAAAGTTGGGATGCGATTCCATGTTCTATCAAATAGTCATGGAATTTTACATTCATATACTCTCCACCTCGATCGTTCAAAGTCTCTTTATGGTTTTACCTAATAAATTCTCAACTTCAGCTTTATACTCCTTGAACTTTTCATGGTTTTACCTAATCAACCTCAACTTCATGTTCTATCTGTATAATCCTATTGAGATTTATGTGACCTAACTTTAGTAGCCAAAGTTGGACATTTGCTTTAGGAGAAACCTTTTGTTTTTTTATGTTGAGTCGTTGAAGTTTTGAACATTTCAGTGCTCATAAGCGCTTTAGATGCTAACGATCTTAGCACATCTAAACTACTTTCTAGGTTTGCAGAATAAATATTCACACCATTCTTATAAATAAATGTTTTATTTACAAGAAATTTAATAGAATAATTGTCATCCCTCACCTAAGGATAATTAAGTATGGTGGTAAAATTGGCTAAGTACAAAATTAGACATGCGTAGGGGTTAGGTAACTCGAACGCATAGGGCTTTGTGTATAAACGGCCAAGACTTTCAAAGAGTGTGTAAGGTTGTGTTGAGCCCAAGGATAAGCTAAGCGTTGAAGTGAAGGCTTAGACACATAGAATAAACCTCCATGATGTGTGGATGTGAGGTCAAGCCATGGACATAAGGTGCCATGAGTAAACGTCTGAGCAGCTTTGAGTTGAGGATTAACAGGTGGAAATTTGGCTAAGTGTTGAAGCCTAGGACAACCATGCGTTGAGGCTTGTGAGGCATGGGCATATGGTGGAAGATGACTATGTGTTGGTCCTGACATTGAAGGGTGTCATGTTGGCTAAGTAGTGAATGCATGAAGGACTATGTGTTAGTATGGGTTGTGCAGCCAAGACACCAAGCAATGAGTCAAATCATGGTGGATGCATATGGGTCGAGCGTTGGCATGAGGCAAGCGTTGGAATGTCAAGGACTGCTCATGCGTTAGGATGACAAGAAGCTGCGTGAGCAAGCAACGAGAAAGAGCCATCGAGTGACGAGGTTGGGCAAGACGCAAGCAGGACGCGTTCAGTTGCGCGCAAGTGTGGGCGTTGGGTGTTGATGCATTGTGCGAGGCTAATGGCAAGTGTTGCGAGGCTGCACGATAGCACTAGACGATGAGCGTGAGCACTAGATGATGAGCGTGAGCACTAGATGATGAGCGTGAGTGCTAGACGATGAGCGTGAGCGCTAGACAATAAGCGAGAGCACTAGACGATGAGCTATGCGATGGGCCAAGACACGATGGGCGCATATGTACTGTATGCATTGATGGGGCTTGTGGCACACAAGGCTTGTGAGGTTAGGTGGTGAATATGTTGGTCTTGTGCACGTGGCTGTGGATGTTGGCAAGCAACAAGGGCATGCTTTGTGATGGTCTATGGGGTATACGCCAATCGTAAGGCTAACCATAAGAATGCAGCCACGTGGACTAAGCAATGGCCATAAGAAAGCTAGTTGAATGCATGTGGTTAGGCAGAGCATAAGAAACATGTTGGGCGCATAGAGTGGTTGGCTAGGAGTTATGATGGAGATAGAGTTTGCGCTGAAGGACTTAACCATGTGTTGACAAGGTTGGGTTATGTGATGATGATGTGCTATGCACTAATGCTAAACAATGCACCAAAGACATCCAAGGGTATGTGGGCGCATATGACAAGGTTAGCGCGAGTAGCATGTGGTAAGGATATGCGGTGACATTAATGAACACATGCGCCAAGAATTGTGACTTGCAGCAATGAAGGGCATGCAATGATAAGAGAGCTATAAGCTGGTGAATTTATCCGGACATGTGGCAATCAAAGGGATGTCTGAAGTCCATGTAATTTGAGGTGGGCGAAGGAGAAGGCATGCAAACCGAATGTGTAGTGTTGGATGAAGAGGAAGCGCACACTTCAAGCTGGTGGTGGCAAGAGATTGCATTGGCAGCCTAAGTAGTGGACGCTTGGGCATGTAGACAGCAGGAGGTGTCAACACTGGGAGAAGTGGGAATGCCTATAAATAGGGCCGAAAGCTTCACTTTAGTTCACAAAACCCATTCTCTTCAATAATCACTTAAAAGAAGAGGTTGAGAAAAAATCAGAAAGAGCTTTGCGTCGATCAGAAGAAGGGTTGCGTAGATCTTTTTTGTCGATCAAAGCAGAAGACACAAGGGCTATGCAGGCTGTGTGGACAGACAGCAGCACCAAGTTCAAACGTGGAGTTCTCGCAAACTACTCGTGCAAATCAGAAAACCGAGATGTGTTCACAGTAAAAGGGACAGTTGAGCCAAGTGGAGAAAACTTGAAACTCTGAAGTCTCGAGTGGGAGTTTCAGGGCCAAACTTTAAGGGTTCGATAGGAGACCCGGGGAAACCAGGTGAATTGGGAGGAAGAGCAATCTCAACAGTTCACTATGAGTGGTTTCTTATTCTAGTCTTTTAGCATATTTTGAATTATATGCTATTGTTATGAATGAATGCTCGTTACCATGAGGGGAGCATGGGGTCGGGATGGTCAAGGGATCCACGGACCTAGCTTTTGAGCCCGAGATGGAATCTCACGGGATGGTCAGTGGATTGAGAAGTCTAGTTCCTAAGCCTGTGGGAAGAACCTTGCATGGGATGGTCAGAGGGTCGATGGGCCTAGCTTCTAAGCCCATAAAGGGGGATTTATGTGTACATAGGGTTGAACGGTTTAAATGTGAAATGTTGACTATCTATCGTATATGTAGGTAGGGTTGTAAACAGCTTCATTCAGGATGGAGGTTTGTATAATGACCTCGTATTATGATATGTTGAAATGTTTATGAGTTGAAATAGACTTATAAAACTATGATACCACTCACTAGGCTTAAAAGCTCACATTTTACTTGCATGTCTTCCCTGCAGGTAGCAGAAGAGTCCAGGTTGTGGCAAGTGGTTAAGGTCTGCCACGAGTTAGATTGTTACTAGATTAATGTTTGTAGTCGAGATGGGACTACTGTGTTGAAAGTTATTTAAAATGTGCAAACTGGTCACCTAAATGAGTTGCATTTCTAGTCGTTTTCTTTTCCACTGCGAAATTTATTGTTTTAAAGAAAACTAGCAAGAGTAGGCAATTGATGTCATGAAATAGTGATATATGTTATCTTCACACCTCCTTTTGGGTGAGAAGTAGACCCGGGAGGGGGTGTGACAAGTTGGTATCAGAGCATAAGATTTTTGGGAAAAGGGTATATTACGCTGAAGCATGGTGAGACTATAATATGTCTAATGTGTAATATATTATAGGAGTCATGCCTCAAAAAAGTAGCAGACCGCGCAAGCAACCATTAGTAGGGACTCGTGATGCTACCTCTAGAACGACGGAGGGAGACCAGGGTTGATCAAGTCATCCACATGCAAGAGCGGAAGGGGACGAGCAACTATTAGAAAAATTTGCTCTATATTTGGCGGAAGGTTTAGGAGGAGGATCAGTAGAGCCCAAAAGCATTTTGGTCTTGAACGATTGAAGGCACTAGGGGCCACAACCTTTGAGGGAACCACGAACCCAGCAGATGCGGAGGCTTGATTCGTGATAATAGAAAAATGTTTCAGGGTGATGCGATGCCCTGATGATAGAAAGGTAACACTAGCTAACTTTTTATTTCAAAAAAGAGTTGAAGATTAGTGACGCATGTTTAAAAGCAGAAGAAGAACATGGGGTGAAATTACCTGGGAAGAATTTGATAAAGTCTTCCATGAACAATTCTATCCCCAAACATTTTGCGACGTAAAGCGAAATGAGTTTCTAGATCTCGTACAAGGCTCATCATTGGTAGCCGAGTATGAGCAAAAATATACAGAGCTTAGTAGATATGTTGCCAGCATAATTGAGGATGAAAACGAAAGAAGTTGAAGGTTTGAAAGGGGGTTGCGATCTGAGATACGTACACTCGTAACCGCTAGTGCTGATGGACAGGAATTTCCAAAATTAATGGAAACGATAATGCAAGTGGAGGCTAGTCTGAAAGGGCCAACGGAAGCGAAACCCGAAGATGGGAAGGAAAGAAGTCAAAATCTCCTTAGGGGTTTCAAATAAGAAAATAAGTAAGACTAACTCCGAAAAGCAAAAGATGAAGATGAAACCTATATAGAAAGAGATGCACATTCCCAAAGAATCCATAGCAAGTGTTACCCAGAGACCATGGTGCTCGAAATGTAGGCAGTATCACTTTGGACGATGTTATGAAGGGGCAAATGTGTTCTACAGTTATGGAGAATTTGGTCATTACAAATGGAACTACCCTCAGACAGGAAAAAAGGACAAAGGAAAAGGAAAGGCCCCGGAGACATAAAGATGTGAATACTATGTTATTTCTGTTTGTAAAATGCTTAGTTGAATTGCATTTAAGATTACTTTGTTGTACATATGTTTATTTACAATGTGATAAATAAAGTATTTTTGACAATCTGCGTTTGTTTGCTGAAATAATTGTTAGCTAACAGATGGGGTCAAGGCATGAAGGGAATCCTTTTTGTACAAGATGTGAGAAATACCATCTGAGAGAAGGCTTAAAAGGAACAAATAGATGTTATGTGTGCAAACAAACGGGGCATCGAGGGAAACAATGCCCAAAATTCTTTCGTTTTCTCAGCCATAGGAAACAACACCTAACCTCAGTAAAGATCTTCCATGCTACAGATGCCATAGGAATCACCAAAAGGATCAAGAGGGAAAGGAAGGTTTATGCCTAAAGTGTGAGCAACTAGGGCATCACTGTAAAGACTGCCCAACAAATAGTTCCACCAGTGGTTCAGGAGGAAATCAAGCATGGAAAGACTACTGGTATTAGGATAGCAATAAAAAAGGGTGCTTGTAAATAAAGTTTTGGTAAGATAAAAATGTATCCTATAAATTCTCTAAATAAGCAATAAAGCAATATTTCTAGCAATGATCAAATTTCGAGGACGAATTTTTTTGAAGGAGGGAGGAATTGTGATACCCTCACCTAAGGATAATTAAGTATGGTGATAAAATTGACTAAGTACAAAATTAGACATGTGTGGGTGTTAGGTAACTCGAAAGCATGGGGCTTCGTGTATGAGCGGCCAAGACTTTCAAAAAGTGTGCAAGGTTGTGTTGAGCCCAAGGATAAGCTAGGCGTTGAAGTCAAGGCTTGGACGCATAGAATAAACCTTCATGATGCGTGGATGTGAGGTCAAGCCATGGACATAATGTGCCATGAGTAAACATTTGAGCAGCTTTGAGTTAAGGCTTAACGGGTGGAAATTTGGCTAAGTGTTGAAACCTAGGACAACCATGCGTTGAGGCTTGTGAGGCATGGGCGCATGGTGGAAGATGGCTATACGTTGGTCTTGACATTGGAGGGTGTCATGTGGCTTAGTAGTGAACACATGAAGGACTATGCATTGGTTAGGGTTGTGCGGCCAAGACACCAAGCAATGAGTCAAACCATGGTGGATGCATATGGGTTGAGCGTTGGCATGAGGCAAGCATTGGCGTGTCAAGGACTACTCATGCATTGGGATGATAAGAGGCTGCGTGAGCAAGTAGCGAGGAAGAGCCATTGATTTACGAGGTTAGGCTAGGAGCAAGCAGGGCGCGTACGGTTGCGCACAAGTGTAGGCGTTGGGCGTTAATGCGTTGCGCGAGAACAATCACAAGTGCTGCGAGGCTGCACGATAGCGCTAGACAATGAGCATGAGCACTAGACGATGAGAGAGAGCGCTAAAGGATGAGCTATGCAATGGGCCAAGCAACGATGGGCGCATATGTAATGCATGCATTGATGGGGCTTGCAGCACACAAGGCTTGCAAGGTTAGATGGTGAATGCGTTGGTCTTGTGCATGTCGTTGTTGACGTTGGCAAGCAACAAGGGCATGCTTTGCAATGGTCTATGGGGTATGCACCAATCATAAGGCTAGGCATGAGAATGCGATCACATCGACTAAGCTAACTGGCTAAGAGTTATGGCCGAGATAGAGTTTGTGCTGAAGGACTTAACCATGCATTGACAAGGCTGGGCTATGCGATGATGATGTGCTATGCGCTAAGGTTAAAAAATGCGCCAAGGACATCCGAAGGCATGTGGGTGCATATGAAAAGGTTAGCGCGAGTAGCATGTGGTAAGGATATGCGGTGACATTGATGAACGCATGCGCCAAGAATTGTGACTTGCAGCAATGTAGGGCATGCGATGATTAAAGAGCTATGGGCTGATGAATTTATCTAGACATATGGCAATCAATGGAATGTCTGAAGTCCATGCAATTTGAGATGGGCAAAGGAGAATGCATGTAAACTGAATATGTTGTGTTGGATGAAGAGGAAGCAGACACTTCAACTTGGTGGTGGCAAGGGATTGCGTTGGCAGCCTGAGTAATGGACACTTGGGCATGCTAACTGCAGGAGGTGTCAACATCGGAAGAACTGGGAATGTCAATTAATAGAGCCGAGAGCTTCACTTCAATTCACAAAACACTTTTTCTTCAAGAACCACTTAAAAGGAGAGATTGAGAGAAAATCAGAAGGAGCTTTCCGTCGATAAGAAGAAGGGTTATGTTGATCTTTGCGTTGATCAAAGCAGAGAACGTAGGGGCTGTGCAGGCTGTGCGGACAGACAGTAGCACCAAGTTCAAATGAGAAGTTCTCCCAAACTACTCGTGCAAATCAGGAAATCCAGAGATGTTCACAGGAAAACGGACAGTTGAGCCAGGTGAAGAAAACTTGAGACTCTGAAGTCTCAAGTGGGAGTTTTAGGGCCAAACTTTAAGGCCAGAGGAAACCAGGTGAACTGGGAGGGAAGAGCAATCCCAACAATTCACTGTGAATGGTTTCTTAGTTTAGTGTTTTAGCATATTTTGAATTATATGCTATGGTTATGAATGAATGCTCATTACTATGACGGGAACATAGGTCGGGATGGTCAGAAGGTCAACGAACCTAGCTTCTGAGCTCGAGATGGAATCTCACGGGATGGTCAGAGGACTGAGAAGTCTAGTTCCTAACCCTATGGGAGGAACCTTGCATGGGATGGTCAGAGGGACGACGGGCCTAGCTTCTGAGCCCATAAAAGGAGGATTTATGTGCACATAGGGTTATGAACGGTTTAAATGTGAAATGTTGACTATCTACCGTGTGTGTAGGTAGGGTTGTGAACATCTTCATTCAGGATGGAGGTTTGCATAATGACCTCGTATTATGATATGTTGAGATGTTTATGAGTTGAAATAGACTTATAAAATTTTGATACCACTCACTGGGCTTAAAAGCTCACGTTTTACTTTCATGTCTTCCCTGCAGATAGCAGAAGAGTCCAGGTTGCGGTGAGTGGTTAAGGTCTGCCACGAGTTAGACTGTTACTAGATTAAAGTTTGTAGTCGGGATGGGACTACTGTTGTAAAAGTTATTTAAAATGTGTAAATTGGTTTCCTAAATGAGTTGCATTTTCAGTCATTTTCTTTTCCGCTACGAAATTTATTATTTTAAAGAAAACTAGCAAGAGTAGGCAATTGATGTCATGAAAGAGTCATATCTGTTGTCTTCACGCCTCCTTTTGGGTAAGAAATAGATCCGGAGGGGATGACAATAATTATGTTCTAACAAAACTTCGATAGAAACAAGGTTCTGTTTCAAATCTAGAATCACATACATTATTTAATAATATATATGATTTTTGAAAGAGAAGTGTGCATCTCTCACTGCCACGACGGAGACAATGTGTCCTGTTCCAACCCACATCGTTATCTCGCCAATCTTAAGCTGTTGCCATGAACTAATTCCCTTAAAAGAACAAAAAACATGATTAGTGGCCTCTAAATCAATTATCCATGCAGAATCATCATTCTCAACTAAATAGATTTCCAAAACTAGTAAAACATTTTTACCTTGTTTGGCCTTCTTCTTTTCTGCCAAGTAATTGGGACAGTTCCATTTCTAGTGTCCCTCCTAGTTGCAATGGAAGTAAGTTCTTTTGGCAACCTTGGCATTCTTGCCCCTTTGGACTACAGCAGAGTTAGCTTTATTTCTCTGGCCTCCCTTCTTCTTTTTCTACTTTTTGGTGTCAGATGAAGAAGACACAAACTTGGTTCTAGAGGTCGAACATTTATAGATTTTTTTTTTTTTTTTTTTTTGAGAAAGTGACAACATTTTCCTCTTCCTTTTACTCCTTGACTTTCATCAAGGATTGGTAAGTCTATAATTCATTGAGGATGGTAGTCAGGTTGTAGTCTAGCTTGTTCATAATATCATTACTACAGAATTGTAGGAAACTCTCTAGTAGAGTTTCCAGAATAAAGCTAACTTGACTAGCCTCATCAATGACGACCCCATTTATTTTAGCCACATTAAAGTGACCATCATGTTGAGAACATGTTCTTTGATAGATATCTCTTCTTTCATACGGGCATTGAAAATATATTTAAGAGCATCATGTTTGAGCTATGAGGACAGTTGTCTATACATCTCATGCAATGATTCCATGATTTCGCGTGCAGTGACCATGGAATCATGCTTCTTCGCCAAGACTTCAGATTAGCTGGCAAGTATATACACTCGAGCCTTTTCATTTGCCCTTACCCATCTCTCATGTGCATACCAAACATTTCGAGATGCATTTTAAGCAGGTACTTGAGGACACTCCTCAAGTAGGACAAACTTCTAATCATCAATTATAAGCACAATATTTATTGCGTTCTTCCAAGTTGTATAGTTTTGATTGTTTATTTTGTCAGCACTAACTAAGTTCAATGTAGCGCTAGTCATTTTCAAAGATTGCTGAAACCATACAAATTATTTATATTAGTTATTACGCATTATTCAAGAAAACCAATCAATTTTAGCAAAATTCTAATGTACCCTATATGACACCTAATTTTGCAATGATGCTTTAGTGAGTTAAGATGAAAGCCACTGTAGGGTGGACAGTCACTCCTTCACTGAATTGAGACATTCTCAACCGATCATTACATCAAAATAACTCTTATATCCTACAATAGTTAGTCGCCATTGTTTGGTCAAGAAATCATTAACTTGCTTAATAATTTCTCGTAAGTGTAACCCCTCATTTTAGATTCTAAAGTTCCGCCCAAACGAGCCAACCGTAGGGAAAACCCGATTGGGGAAAAAACTAAAGCAACCTTATTTATCTCTAGAATTTGAGTAAAATTTCATCCAAACACCTTCCATAAGGGAACACAAGCAAAAGTGCCACGAGGTGAACATGAAAATTTATTACAAACTAATGAAGAAGACTGTAGGATGTGTTGACATACGTCCCTCTCCCACTTACTATAAACATTCTCTCCGTTCACCTTGGTATTGACCTATGAAAATACCTTTCTTAAAGGGACACAAGAAAATAGTGCCACGAGGCCGAGTATAGATCTCAAGGTGTGAACTACAAGGGAGAACGTGAATGGAAATTGACATATCATATACGTCATTTTTCCCCCACTAAGTGTTTTAAACCTAGGGTTCGTTACTTAGGTAAATCCGGCTAACAATTTATCTAAGTGATTATTAAATTGGCCTAATATAACTCTTATATTGGATAGTTTAATAATATATGATTATTGTTTATTAAACACTTTAATAAACTCAATCATGTCAGTTTAACAATCATGCTTATAAAATACTTATTTAATTCACCTTCTAGATCGATTCCAAGGAAGGGGTGTTCCATTTTCGTTAGCTTAAATACCCAAGCCTAGGCAGAACCTTCCTTAGACAAAAGTCCCATAAACTACAACAAATAGACCTTTTAATAGCATTGCAGCATAACTCTTCTTAAAAAATGCTATTGAAAAGAACTGGAAAAAAGGCAGACAAGTGAAATTTGGTGCACTAAGTCAAAACATTACGCTTTTTTTTTTCTCGTCGGTCTTTATTTGGAGGTTCCTTCATTTTCTCCATCTTGCTTTGTTCTTCGTCTTTCATCGAACGAAGCCCACAACTAACCATCGAGTAAACAATACCTTTGAAGAACCCTTCCTTCACGTATTTCCCTCGTTCAATCATCAATGCCAACAGCACGAATGCAACGAGCAACTGGAAGATCCTCGATCACCAGTGAGTACAACTCGATCCTCAACCCTCAAACAGAACTCAACACCACCACAAGATTATCTTGGTATTCTTGGTGTGAGAATCTAGGAGTTGTGGGCTCTGTATAAATTTGGATAGAGGAATGGAGGAATGGAAAAGGAAACAATCGAGTAGATGATCGAGTATTGGACAGAAGGAAGAAGTCTATCGTATAGACTTGATACTCGATCGTGTAGTAGAAAGCACTATCTTATAGTGAACTCAATCGATCGTTTTCTCTCTCGAAAGTTATCTGATAACTTGATGCGTGAAGCGTAGAATGAATAATGAAAACTATTTTTCATCTTTATCCCTCAATTGCCATAAACCGTCAAAAAACCACCCACTAAGGTAGTTATTGGAGAGAGAGAAAATTAATTATCTCATAATTAATAACTTATAAATAAATATAATAACTAACTTATCATATTATATTTATAACCTATAGTTTTAATATTGCATCATATACAACATATAAACCATAGTTCTTTTTCTCTTTTATGGCATTTAATATAAATCATGCTTAAGTTACAACGATAA
>NC_052357.1:76727906-76729024 GCF_009727055.1 Benincasa hispida | reverse complement strand
ACCAGGATCTTTAGTTTATTGGTTTGTGGTTAATGCAACTAAAATATCTCATATTTCATAGACTGAAGTGAATAAAATATCTCATATTATAAATCACAAAATGTTTGTTCATACATGTATTTACAAACTACAGGACCCTGCGAATTTAGGGCATCAACCTAAACAGAAGCAAGATCGATCCAAATTTCATTTTTCGTTGAATGTGAGAATTACAGTAAAACAAGAACAAGATGTGATTTATATATAAATTACAACATGCTATCAAAAGGTTTTAGAAACCTTACCTTTGAATACCTTTCTTCAAGATTCCCTCGAACAGCACACGAACCCCTTGAAGACTTTCTTCAAGAACCTTCGAACAAGAACGAACACGACCACAAAAACTTCCTCGGTATTCTCGGGTAGAGAACCCAGGAGTGGTGGGGCTCTGGCTATTTTGGAATAAGAAATTTTATGGTAAGGAGGAAGGTTTTGAGAAATGTTCACCAACAACTCATAACACGCATTGTAAAACTCTTCTATGATCTTCTCTCTGTCAAATTCGATGATCAGATTCTTGAAGAAGGAGATTCTCTCCTGTCTTTCAAAGAAACCAATACCACAACCACCCACATAGAGAAAAGAGGGAGGGAGTTGTAACTTCCTCCCTCATTTTTATTTAAAATAAAATTTAATTTAATTTAATATATATAATATAAATATTATAACTAACTAACTAACTAACAACTAACTATATAATAATATAATATATATATATTATAATATATATATGTATATATATGTATATATATATTATAAATACATATATATATATATACACATATTAGAGGGAGGGGGCTCTTGCTTGTATTGTCAAAATTGAATATATCTCACATAATTCATAAAAAGAATATATCTTAAAGTATATAATATACTTAGATATTGATAATAGAGAAACTATATATTATATATAATTATATAGAAAAAATAGTAATTATCTTAATTTCGTTATCGTTATAAAGATTAATTAAAAATATTAGAAAAAGAAATAGTTAGTATAAAATATCCTTTATATACCTTATCTAAAATATATTATATAATATATATATAATTGGTTAAATCTATATATAAATTATTTA
>NC_052357.1:76620406-76725406 GCF_009727055.1 Benincasa hispida | reverse complement strand
ATTCCACTGACCTGTAAAAAGTGGTCCTAATCCTTGGGGATGTGGCAATACATCTAAGAAATTATTCCATCGAACATATTCTCCCCTGGATGCAGGAATAGCCGACATGGACTAAATGTCCTGTCCAAGCCAAGGAACTTACTCCGAATAGTCCTGACAAATGATGATTGAGACGAGATTCGGCATTTTTAAAACCAGGAAACGCTCGGTTTCCATTTCGGTTGTGGTGTAACCAACCCGCTATTAAAGATAGCGCAGAAAGAAATAATAGAAAAAGAGCTCCAGTATAAAGATCCCCATTAGTACGTAAACCGATTGTATACCACCCACTGATAAACACCAGAATAAGCGATATTCACTGGGCCAAGAGCACCACCTCGAGTAAAAGCTTCGACGGCCGGTGACCAAAATGAGGATCCCAAATTGCATGAGCAATCGGTCTTACATGTAAAGGGTCCTGTACCCATGCTTCAAAATTGCCTTTATATGCTATATCAAATATAATATATAACCTAAATATTGTATCACATACAATATAACCTATAGTTTCTTTTCTCGCTTATATGACATTTAATATAAATCATATTTATATTAAATTTAACAATTATCAATCCAATTCATAGAATAACATCTACAAAGTGGGTCGTATCCATAGTGTCATAAGGATAAGGTATCCCTCCTTTATCCATCCACTATAGACCATTTAGGTTATTACTTAGGGCATGATCCACTTGTATGTCTCTACATACGTGAAATAACCATAGATCTTAGTTTATTGGATTGAGTAAATGCTTATTAATAACAATAAATTTACAAAGTGTTTACAAACTACGAGACCACCAGGAGAATTAGGACATCAATCCCAACAATCTCTCACTTGTTCGAATGCCTCGAGAGACTAATGTACAATAAAAAAAATTACAAAATACAATAAATTAGGGCATACTCTATGCCCCAGTAACATCTCCCACTTGCCCCAGACTCTCTAAATGACCCTCGAATACTTTAGTCGTGAGAGTCATTGTAAACAGATCAGCAACGTTATGCTTTGACGTGATCTTCGTGACTATCACATCACCGCGATGCACAATCTCCCTGATCAAATGATACTTCCACTCTATATGCTTGCCTCTTCGATGACTCTGAGGTTCCTTAGAATTTTCCACAACCCCGTTGTTATGACAATAAAGTGTGATCGGAAAATACATATTTGGAACAACTTCCAAATCAGTAAGGAACTTCCTAAGTAAAACAGCATCTTTAGGATTTAATCCTTGCTTGATGCTTCATCATACTACAGCTCCTCCATTCAGAGTGGACACTAACCCTAATATCGATTTCTGAGAATCTCTATCAATCTGAAAGATAAAGTCTGTGTATCTTGTAAGGATCAAATCCTTATCTCCATACACGAGCATATAGTCCCTCGTTCTCCAAAGATACTTAAGCATCATTTTGACCACAGTCCAATGATCTAATCCTGGATTGGATTGATATTAACTGATAATCCCTACTGCATAGCAAATGTCAGGTCTAGTACATAACATTGCATTCATAAGGCTACCAATAGCCAACGCATAGGGAATCCATCTCATTTCCTCAACCTCTTGAGGTGTCTTAGGACATTGTTCCTTAGACAAAATAATTTCATGCCTGAAAGATAATAAACCTCTCTTGGAATTCTGCATTAAGTACCTGATCAACATCTTGTCAATGTATAATGCCTGAGACAAGGCCAACCTTTTGTTCTTACGATCTCTTATGATTTGGATCCCTAGGACAAACTACGCTTCTCCCAAATCTTTCATTTGGAATTGGGCGGCTAGCCATTTTTTAATGTCAATCAGAAAACCTACATCATTCCTAGTGAGTAGAATATCATCCACATATAGCACAATGAAAGCTACTGAGTTGTTGATGATTTTCTTATAAACACAAGGCTCATCAATATTATGATCAAAGCCAAATGATTTGATTGTACTATAAAATCGAATGTTCTAAGATCTAGATACTTGTTTAAGTCCATAAATGGACCTATTAAGCTTGCAAACCTTTTGCTCATGATCTGGATCAATGAATCCTTCTGGTTGAGACATGTAGTTGGTCTCCTCAAGATTACCATTCAAAAAGGCAGTCTTTACGTCCATTTTCCAGATCTCATAATCATAAAATGTGGCTATGGTCAAAAAAATCTTCATAGACTTTAACATGACAACAGGTGAGAAAGTTTCCTCATAGTCTACTCCCTCGACCTGGGTATAACCCTTTGAGCCTTAAAGGTTTGCACCTTTCCATCTACACCTCTTTTCCTCTTGTAGATCCAACCCAAAGATTTTACCCCATCAGGCTGATCCACAAGTTCCCAAATAGAATTGAAGTACATATACTACATTTCCTGATTCATGGCTCTAATCCACTCATCTTTGTCAACATCCTCCATTGCTTGCTTATAAGACAACGGATCCTCAACTCCATCATCAGATATAATGTTTTGGGCTTCAGTTAAACCCATGTAGTGTTCAGGCGGGTTTGCAACCCTCCCACTACATCAAGGCAGTCTCAACTCTTGAGATGGTTGACTAAATGAACCGATATCAACAACTCTTGTTGATCTATTAACTTGTTCAACAACTCTTGTTGAACTCTCAGTAGGCTCATTAGAAATCTCATTTAAAACAAACTTACTTCATGGTTTATGATCCCGTATGTGGTCTTCTTCTAAGAAGATAGCATTTGTTGATACAAACACCTTGTTCTCACTTGGATAATAGAAGTATCCACCCCTCCTTTCTTTGGGGTAACCTACAAATAGGTAAACTTTCGAACGAGGTTCCAACTTTTTATGGTTAGCCACAAGCACGTGGGTTGGATATCCCAAAATCCTGAAGTGAGGTAAATTACCCTTATGGCCTCTTCATAACTCAAAATGTCTTTTAGAAACACCTTTCGAGGGAATATTGTTCAAAATGTAAACTGCAGTCTCTACTGCATATCCCCAAAACAAGTCTGGAAGATGAGCATAACTCATCATAGATTGAACCATGTCCAACAAGGTTCTATTTCTCCTTTCTAATACACCATCCTCTGAGGTGTACCTGGGGCTGAGAGTTGGGATGTGATTCCATGTTCTATCATATAGTTCTGGAAATCTAAGTCCATATACTCTATACCATGATCAGATCATAGTATTTTTATCTTCTTACTTAACAAGTTTTCAACTTCAGTCTTATACTCTTTGAACTTTTCAAAAGCGTCAGACTTATGTTGCATTAGGTATAGATACCCATATCTTGAATAATCATCTATGAAAGAGATGAAATATTCATACCCACATCGAGCTCTTACACTCATCGGACCACAGAGTCTGAATGCATAAGCTCCAAGGTTTCCTTAGTTCTGTAACCTTTTCCAGTAAAAGGTCATTTGGTCATTTTGCCTTCAAGGCAAGATTCACATACTGGCAAAGAGTTTTCTTCTAAACCATTTAGAAGTCCACATTTCACCAACTTCTCAATCCTATTGAGATTTATGTGACCTAACCTTGGATGCCAAAGATAGGCGTTTTCCTTAGGAGAAACCCTTGGTCTTTTTCCAGTTGTTGCTGTTTTGAACATTTTAGTATTAAGCAAGGCTTTTATGACGGATGACCTTAGTACATATAGGTTATTTTCCATTGAACCAAAACCAATCTCCATACCATTCTTAAAAATAAACACTTTATTCTCAGAAAATAAGATGGAATAACTTTGTTCAATCAGACAAGAAACTGAAATTGAGTACCTCTTGATTTGAGGAAGCACATAAACATTAACCAGTAACAGATAACGCTTCTTGTCTAAAAATAACTTAAGCTTGCCTACAGCAACAGCTGAAACGGCCTCACCAGTTTCGACTCTAAGAGTCATCTTTCCATCTTCCAACTGTTTCTAGGAACAAATTCTTGATATGAAGAACTTACATGGTTAGTAGCACATGAATCAAGTATCCAGACAGAATCATCATTCTCTACCAAACACGTCTCCAAGACAAATAAATCACATTTATCGTCTTTAGACTTATTCCTCTTATAGAGAGTAGTTGGATTAGTATCAGAACCTATATAAGTTCCAAGTTCCATTTCAGAGAAGAATTCTCGTCAATGAACTTCATCTGAGTCAGCAACAATTACTTTTTCTTTTAGTCCTTTGACATTCAAAAAAGACTGGGATCACATTGGGAACTGACACTACTGGTTTCTTTGTCATCAATCCCTTTTTGAGAACTTACGTTCAAACAATTCTTGCAACGAGTCTATGATCTCACGTACAATGACCATACTCTCAACCCTTTTGGCCAATGCATCAGGTATGCTTGCCAAAGTTGGGTCATCAAATTAGCCTTTATCCACATCTCATATGCATTACGAACATTTCGTGATGCATCAGGGTTCAGAACTTGAGGACACTCCTCAACTATGACAAACTTGAGGTCGTTTACCACGAAATACGTTTTAATAGACTCTTTCCAACGTATGAAATTGGTCAAATTAGAAAAGTCAACTAATGAAAAATCATACAATGATATGTTGCTGAAAAAACAAACATATTGATCTACATTAGATTGTTAGCAAATATTATTGAAAACAAATCCAATCTGGTTTAGCAAAATCTAAATGAACCCTGTGTGACATCTAGTTTTGCAATGACGTTTCAATGGTTTAGAACAAAAGCCACCAATAGGTAGTCAATTTATCCCTCCACTGAATTGAGACACTCTCAACCAATCATTACACCAGAACAAATCTTGTTCCTATAACGACTAGCCATCATTGATTTGGTCAAGAAATCGTTGACTTGCTTAACAATTTTCCGTAAGTGTGACCCATCATTTTAGATCCTAGAGTTCCGCCCCAAGCAGCAAATCCGAAGGGAAAAAATCCGATTGAGGCAAAAACTAAAGCGACCCTATCCATTTCTAGAGTTCACCTTAATATTGACCAACTGCATAAACCATCCGAAGGAGGACGCTCCCACGGCGCCTCGAGGTCGTGCAAGAAGGTCTCACGGTGCAAACCAATGAAGGAGACCGCATGACATGTTGACACACATCCTTCTCTCACTTACTATAAATAATCTCTCTGTTTACCTTGATATTGACCATGCAAACACCATCTAAAGGGGGACGCTCCCAGGGCACCACGAGACCAAGCATAAATCTCACGCCGTGAACATTCCAGGAGAAACGTGAGTGGAATTGACATATCATATATATCTTTAACTCCCACTGAGTATTTTAAGAACCTAGGGTTTAGTTTACTTAGAAAAACACGGCTAATTATTTTTACTAAGTGATTATTTAGGTTTGTCCAAAAGTAACGCTTACTTTGGAAAGTTAAACAACTTTTGATCAACATTCATTAAACTCTTTAACGAATATATAATCAACTGTTGCATGCTTGTAGCAAATCTATCTAATTCACCTTTCTAGATAGGTTCCCAAGTAGGGGTATTCCGTTTCCGTCGATTTAAATATCCCAGCCTAGCCAGAACCCACCTTAGACAAAAGGTCCCTTATAGATAGATTTATTACAAATTTAATCTTTTATGGAAATCAATTTAATCCTATTAAACCGATTTAAAAGATTAAACTTAGGTTTCTAATTTCATTAGAACCATGAACTTAGGTCTATCTCAATCAAATTTTAAAACCCTTTTAAAACATGATTTTACCTAAGTTGGCATACAACTCTTGGTTATTGATTTTAATTCTAATTTCATTAATTATAACTCATATAAAAAATGAAACAATCAAAATCAACCACAATGTGAAGCAACACATTCTCAAGGCATTTATAACTCTTATAAATAAACCTGAGTGTCATGCTCCATGCATTGTACATTCATTATTACTTTTATATAACTCTTATATAACAAAGTAATGAACGAAGCATATATGCTCTCATACACCTTTATACTATAACACTTATAATATAAAGATGATGCATGAATATGCTTAATGCATACATAAATATAACTCTTATATTACATAATGCATGAATATGCTTTAATGTAATTTAATCATGCAATCTATATATAATAACACTTATAATATAAAGATGATGCATGAATAAATGCATATCCTAAGGTGGGTTTTAAATCTATGTCATACATTATGGCATATAAACTAACATACATCTCGTGTACATTAAAAAAAATTGATGGACCAGGATAATATGCCTCAAAACAGGCAAACTATTCCATGTCTAATAGGATTTGATTTCTCCTTTCTGATACACCATTTTGCTGAGATGTACTAGGTGTTGAGAGTTGGGATACTATTCCATGTTCTATCAAATAGTTCTGAAAAGTTGCTAACGTTCTTAGCACATAAAGATTACTATCCAGTTTTGCAGAACAAATATCAACACCATTCATAGAAATAAACACTTTATTAAAAAGAAAGTTGACATTATAAAAATGTTCAAGCAAAACACTTTACAGAAACTAAGTTCTTTTTTAAATTAAGAACTACATATACATCTTCTAATACAAGAAATTTGTTTTGTAAAGTCAACCGAAGACCTTCCACTGCCACAATCGAGACGACATGCCCAGTTCTAACCCACGTCGTCATCTCACTGGCATCTAGTTGCCGCTAGGAACTAATTCCTTTAAATAAAAAAACAAACATGGTTAGTGGCCCCAGAATCAATAATCCAGGTAGAATCATCATTCTCCACTAAACAGGTTTCCAATACAAGTAAATAATATTTAGCTTGTTTGACTTTCTTCTTTTAAGTATTTGAGATAGTTCCTTTTCCAATGACCACCTTGGTTGCAATGAAATAGATTTTCGTTTGTAGCCTTAATGGGTTTTCTACCCCTTTGAATAGGAACTACAGGATTAGCTTTCCCGTTTTCACCCATCTTCTTCTTCCACTTGTTGGTGCTGAGGGAAGAAGGTACAGACTTAGTTCTAAAGGTCGAATATTTATGGAACTTTTTAGAAGATAAAGCAACATTTGCTTCACCCTTCTGCTTCTTGCTTTTCATCAAGGATTGGAAGGTATGCAATTCATTAGCAGAGTAGTCAGGTTGTAGTCAATCCTGTTCAAAACAACATTGCTACGAAAATGAAGGAAACTTTCAAGTGAAGATTCCAATATAAAGCTAGCCTGATTGGCTTCATCGATGCTCGATCCATTCATCTCCGCCACGTTGAAGTGGACCATCATGTTGAGAACATATTCTCGAACAGATGCCTTTTCTTGCATATGGGCATTGAAAATGTGTTTTAGAGCGTCATGCTTGAGTTGTGCAGATAGTTGTCCGAACATTCTCCTCAGGTACTCCATTATCTCACGAGTTGTGAGCATGGACTCATGCATCTTGGCTAAGACTTCATTAAGATTTGCCAAGATATACACTCAGGTCTTTTCATTTGCCCATGTCCAACACTCATATGCTTCTCGAACATTTCGAGGAGCATTGGCAGCTGGAAAGGGAAGACGATCCTCCATTAGGACAAAGCGAAGATCATCCATGATCAATATTGTGTTGATTGTGTTAGCCATTGTAATTCTCTCCCGTTAACTTATTCGCGACGAGTAAACTTAAAGTAGTGGTAGCCATTGTAGCCACCTATTTTTATCCGATCTTCTTAAATGAATTTGAATTAACATGTAAATTTATATTTTTTGTAAGTGTTATTTTAATTTCATATACATGTTGATTTGTAGAGTTTTTGTGCTTTTTAGTTTGTTTAGAAAACTTAATTTAGCTAGTAAAAAAAAACAAAAAAAACAAAACAAAAGGAGTACATTTTTTAATTAAGAATTGGTTAACATAAGGCTCCAACCCATTTTGGGTTTAATCTATTTTTGTTAAAATGTGAAATTTTAAAATAAATCCAATGAAAAGAAAAAATACAATTGTGGTAATGTTTTGGGTTTTAACCCATCTTTCTCAACCAAAAAAAACTCCCGGAGTCCCCGTCACTAGCCTAGACACCATCCCAAAAGAAAAACGCATAGAAGAACAACAGCCCCATCCCCATCTTCATCAGCAAAAGCAGGTATAAAAGAAAAAGCGTTCTCTTCCTCTATCCTAACAAATCCTAAAAAAAAAAAAGAAAAAAAATGACAACATCGAGAAAGTCTAGTTTCGTTGGAGGTTGCACTTGGTAGGGCATTTATCGCAAGTAGCCGCACCTCATACAACGAACATCTGGAACCCAACCTTTAACTTTCTTCTTCTCTCTTAGATCTAAACAAATAGAGAGAAAGAAAAGATCATAAGAAAAAAAAAATTATTATTATTATTCTCTTTTCCCTTTTTTTTTTTTTTTTTTTTGTCTATCTCGATATGCATTTAGTATAGATCTATTACTACTGCCTATTTTATCTTCATTTATTTTATTTTATTTTTTCTTTTCGTGTTTATTTCTTCCTTCATCACCTGTCTTCTTTTTAATTTTTTTTTAAAAAAAAAAAAAAAAAACAAAGCTGTGTGTAAAAGAAGAGTAGAGAAAGACATACCTTGTAGGGAGGAAGAACACTTGTCTTTTGTGCTAAAAAAAATTCCTTAAACTAAAAGAAGTTAAAAAAAATGGCAGAGAAGAGTTGAAGAAGATGTGAGTTTAGAGAGGAAATTTAGAAGAAGAGAAAAATAGGAGAAAAGAGAAAAAGTTAAAAGTATGAGAAAAAGAAGTTGGGAAAATCAAAAGATTTAGGAGATTTTGATTAATTAATATTACTAATTTTTTTTTTTATTGTTGTTAAAAGGTTAAAAAGAAAAAGAAAAGGTGATGTGATGGTGGCAACCCATCACATCGAAAGCTTTTTTATTATTATTATTATTATTATTATTATTATTATTGTGTAAGGCTTTGGGTGGTTGATTTCCCAGCGTTAACTTCCTTTTTTTATTTAATATTTTGTCTCGTAGTGTTAATGATATATATATATATATATGAATTTTTTTTAAATAATGTTTTTTTAATAAATAATGACAAAAATAGAGTCGGGGGGAAATAATTTCAAAATTAGGTGTTTTGAGAAATTATAACAGATTTAGAGTAGTGAGATCGTGTACCCAATACACGATTTCCATGTGGCATACTCGTGTACTGGGTACACGAGTACCATTTAATCCAGTCAGCTGACCACGTCATCTGACTGGTTGACCGGTAGTTCTTTTGAGATTTGCAATTTGAAAATGATACAATATGAGATTTAAAAATGACCCCCCCCCCCCCTCCAGCCCTTACTCCTCATGAGGTTGTCTTCATGTCCCTCTAAATTAGGTTCACCCCGTTGTCGCTGTCATCTACGACGAATACGTCTTCGATCGGTGTCAGCAACATTGAGTCGTATTGTTTGTTGAATAATACTTTCTACGTTCATCAATGTTTGCATCAACAGATAAGGCTGTCAATAATTTCCCCTTATACTTTCCGTATAGATGAGTTCCATCAATCTGAATTAATGGCCTACAATGGTTGAACTCTTCTCTTGCAGGACCAAAAGACCAAAAAACTCGTCCAAAAATAGTCGTACCTGGCACATCAGAGGGAAAGAAAAACCAGTCTGTTCGTGTTCCTGGGTTGTAATGAACAACAGCACTCAGCCGATACGGAAGCTCCGAATATGATTTCTCCCAGTCGCCAAACACAGCAATTAACGCTTTTCTCTTGGCTTGCCACACCCGTCTATAATTGACATTATAGCCATATTGTCTTTTAATGGCTTCTTGAAGTAGGGCCACAAGTACTCCAGGATCAGCTCTAACCAAATTCTGAATTTTGATACTCATGAAATTTGAATCCAGCTGTGAATGATCCTATGTCAACTCTGAAAACAAACATGAGTGTTCTCCTTGAAGTTTTGTGATTTCGAACATCCCATAACTTTTGCGCCGACATGCCCATAGCCTTCAAGCACACCCGTCACTCCAAGATTTACATTTAACATACCAAAGGTCCTGATTTGATTCCACTACGACAATTTCGTAGTATTCCGTCACACAATATTTTTTTACAGCAAGCTGTAAATCTTCTTTGGAATTAAATAACATTCTCTTTTGTATTAAACTACAGTTATCTACTCCTACATTCCTTTCTTTCAAAGTAGACCCCAGTTCAAACGTTGAATTTGTCATTTCCCAATCTATTTGGTTGAACATTTCCGACGGTACCAAATCAAGATCTAGTTCACCACTACCATCTATTCCAAATAATTCATCCACTTCAACGTCGATGTCACTATCTCTATCATTTCTAGGTTCAAGAATTACTAAATCTTCAGGACGCATCGACATATTTATTATGTTTTTTTCAACTATTATAGTTGACAAAAAAAATATATGTTAATATGTCAACCCAACAAACTCTAATTTCTAAGTTTTCTAAGTTTTCTATGTTTTCTATGTTTTCTAAGTTTAAATCAATCATATATAAACTAAATCATACATAAGCTATACATATAAGATTTCTATATAATACACTATACAAAATATACTATACATAAATTATACATACATAAACTATAACTATTTATACATACATAAACTATACATACATAAACTATACAAAAATGTAGGAATATACCAAGCAAAATTCAGCCCAAAAACATGCAAAAACATACATATAAATACAGATCAGCCCAGCTAGAGAAAGAAATATACCAAGCAAAATTTGGCAGCAAAAAATGTAGGAAAATTGAGCAACACGACCGCTAGATTCGGTGAAGATCAAATGGAGGACTGAAAGTCGAGCAAAATCGAAATTTTGGAAGATTTCGGTGAAATAGAGGCTTCGGTAAGGAAAATCAACGATGGTTTCGGTGAGGGATCGATGGTTTCGGTGATGGATCGACGGTTTCGGTGAGGGAAAACGGCGGTAGGGAATAAGAACAGGCGTTTCGGTGAGGAAGAAGAAGAGTCGAGCGGAGCTTTTAAGGCATAGAAGTCGTGTACTCGGTACACGACTTAGGGTAATCGTGTACCCGGTACACGATTCCTTCATTCAAACCTGCATGACTACCATGCTAGACTGGGCGTGCCAGGTGACTAGGTAATCGTGTACCTGATACACGATTTAGGCCTTATCGTACCCAATACATGATTTAGGTGTAATCGTGTTAACCCAGTCACAATTTAAACACCTTTTTTTGGGAATACTTTCTCCCAACCCTATTTTTGTCATTATTTATTAAAAAATATTATTTTTTTTAAAAAATCATTATATATATATATATATATATATCTTAAACTTAACTACTTAATTTTTTACTTTTCTGTTTGCTTTTGGTATATATGTTTTTAACATATTTGTCTATTTTCTTTGATTTATTTCATTTATCTTATATTGTAATACTTTTTTATGTTTTCTTAATTAATTTAATTTATTTTGTGTTTTGTAAATCGTAAATCACAATGTTGTTATTTTTTATTTCACAATCTCTTTTTAAAAACAAAATAAGTATCCAACGACAAAATCTAGGAAATTTGGGAGTCTGATTTTCTATAATTCTTGAGGTGAGGAATCGATTCGTTGGGAGTCTAAGATCGATCTCCAATATGTTGTATTAAAATCTTAATATGTCATTTTATGTTTACTTAATTTATTATAATGTTTATTAAGTTATGTTTTTACTTGTGTAATATTTATATTAAATCCTATTTGATTTCTAATTTAAATTTATCTAAGTTTTTAAAAATCTTTTCCAAAACTCTTTTTACGTCATCTAAATTTTTTTTCATTAAATTACATTCTTCGGGTGTTTTTTAATATTTTAAAATCAATATATTATTTCAAAAGGTTTCCTATTAATTTCTTTTCTTTAAGACCACGTTTTTTTTTACTAAAAAATTTCCTATGATTGAATCAATAAAATTTGGGAGTCCAATTTCCTAGAATTTTTTAGGTGAGAGATCACATCTTTGGAAGTTTGAGATTTGATCCCAAGAGAAAATGAATTTAATTAATGTTTTAAAAAAAACATTTATTAAAGGCTATACCTATGACGGATTTCGAGAAATTGTAATAATTTCTCACGTTCTTGAGGTGAGGAATTTTTCCTCAATTTTAATATAGTCAAATTGACGGAATTTCTTCCACTTATTTTATGGAATCATTACTTCAAATATTGGAGTAATGAGAGGTAAAATAAGACATTTATTTTAAAACTTTTTTTTTTCCAAAAGAATAATTTTAAAGAATATTTTCAATTCAAGATTTGAATTTTGGCCAACGTTTTCTAAACGGGTGTTGTGGAGTACTAACACCTTCCCCATACAAAAATGACTCCCGAACTCAACTCTATTTTTTTCGCATACCATTTTTATTGAATTTTATTTAAAAAATATTTATTTTATTCGGTGTCCAATCACATTGTAAAAATGATTGGTGGCAACTTCTTTTTTATTTTCTTTTAAAGTTAACTCTTTTTCAGGACATTAGCCACTTCGCATCGTCTCGGGAACATGGTGACAGCTTGGCGACTCTTTTTTTTCCCCTTTCTTTGTCCTGAATTGATTTCATCTTTAATTTTGTTTTAATTTATTGTGTGTATTTCTTGAGTATTTTACTTTTGCATACACATTTGCAAGCCGCCTACACAGGCTATTACCTACTAGGATTAGACTCGAGGACGAAGTAGTGTTGACCATCGAGGAGCTTATACTTCCATGCAGGCACACAAAAAATCCTCACTCAATTTGGTCATTATGTCACGCACGAATTTGACTAATTTGAGGGCCTTTTTCATATAGGATCTTAGAACAAACCTCATTTTTCTTGGAGCCTTTTATGGTAACGTTATTTAATTTATTGTTTTATTTCACACACTATCACAAGCCCCCTACTCGGGTTGTACCTATCAGGTTTAGATTTAAGAATGAAGTAGTATTGACTTTCGAGGAGCTTATGCTTCCGTGCAAGCACACGAAAAGTTCTCCCTCAATTTGGTTGTGTGATCAAGCATGACTATATACCATTTTGTGGACCTGTGTCAACTAAGGTGTTAGTATCAACCTCACTAGCCTGTTTGAACATTCACATTATTTGTTTGTTTATTTCCCTCGTCATGCATTTACATCTAGACTCATCTTTATTCACACCTAGTCTTAGGATGATAGAAACTCATGCACCCGGGGTATTTGCTCAAATTATCCCTAATGAAGACTCGTGGGAAAGTGTATCACAATGGTCAGAGTAGCTTCAGCTAGAATCAAAGATGATTTGGCCCAAGAAGATGGAAGTTCCACTCCCGCAGACATGTCAAATAGAGTTTATCGATAACAACCTGGAGGATTTGAAGGTTTTATGGGAAAACCTAACCTCGGAGCACAGAGTGCAATTTGTAAAAATATATGGAAACATAGTCGATCTCATGTATGCAAGCATTAATACGTCAGCATTACAGGTTTTGCTACACTTCTTTGACTTAATTCCTATTATGGAAGAGTATCAAGCTTTGATCAACATACCATCTTGCATCAGAAGTAAGGTATACGTGTCTGACAGAAAATTGACTGTACAAAGGTCATTATCCAAGTTTCTTGGTGACGTTCATGCATTTGATATAAAAAAGCAGATGAAGGCCAAAAAGGGAAGGAACTATATCCCCATCTACTACTTAATTAGTCTTGCACGCAAGAGTTTTCCACAGAGAAAGGGTTTGTCTCTTTTGGCGCGACGTATTTATGGTATGGTCATCTTCCCAAGAATTAAGAGGTATATAGAAGCAGAAGTTGTTAAACTTTTTGTTGGAATAGAACGAGGAGTGAATCCTGTCATCCCAATCCTAGTCAAAACCTTTAGATCACTGAGCTATTTTCGAGTTCAAGGTAAAGGAAAGTTCTTCGATTGTGCTCCAATGCTTTTTATATGGATTTCGAGTCCCTTAAAGTATCCAGCTGAGTTTGGGTATCCTCGAATAAAATTTAGCAGTCTTTGGAACAGCATGAGGAACACAATTAGAGACTTTAATGATGCGCTCTGGAATCCAAATACTCTGGATCTTACAGTTTGGATGCAATTCCTAGGTCACATGACGTTGGAAGAAGTAGTATGGAGAGCACCTTGGGTTCCCACGAGCTCTTTAACATACCGATGTGGACAGCTACCATTTGTTCCCGTCATTAGGCTTATGGGGAAGGATCACTTACTTTCATTTATTAGTATTGCACCAAGCATGGTCAAAGGAATTTGCACCGGTGGTCTATGGGTTGGAGGATTAGGACTTCTTGTATGAGGTTGACGTGACAGTTGCCAAGGTGCAGGAAGCAGTTGAAGCATGGAAATTTGTCAGAATAATGAAGAGTCTACGACATTGCGAAGGAACTACAAGTCTGTATGACGATTAGAGGGCAGCCAGGAGCGGGATTGAAATTGCTATTGTACCACAGACATTAGATCTAAGCAGAATTTTTACGACAGGTCGTAACAATAGAGAAAAGGAGTTGGAGTGGTTAAAGGAGATGAATCAGGTCTTAGCAACAGAAAATGAAGGCATGAAAGAAGAGGTTAAAAGATGGGTCCAACAAGCTACAAGTGCCCAAAGGCAATTGGAGGAGGTAAAACGATGTCTCCAAATGCAATTAGAGTTGGAAAAGGAAAGAGATTATTTGAACGTCGAAGCGATTCAAATGAAAAAAAAAAAGAATAAGAGATTACTAAGAGATATCGCTTCCTTGCACAATGAGGTAGAAACACAAAAAGAGTGCATCAAAGAATTAAAACAAGAGTTAGAGAAGATGAATAAGGTTGTTGCGAAGTTCCAGAGCGCCTTAGATGAGCAGGCCACATCATCCCAAAGAATCGTCGCAGAGATTGAGAATCTACAGAATTAAACCAAAAAGTACAAATCCCAACTCACCGAGGCAGAATGTAAAAATGTTTCCTTCAGGAAGCTGTTACAAGCTTTGAATACCAATTGTTGATATGCCACAATGCATGAGAGATGGTAACTAATGACTATATTCAGTTAAAGGAAAAGTATCAAGAAATGTCAACAGATTTTGCGATATGGAGGGATGAGTATAGTATACTGAGGCACAGTTATGACAACATCAGAGGGAAAATAGAGCAAGGAGCTGAGAAGTTAAGGCAAATGGCAAAGATGGCCGATCGGTTCTCAGCACAGGCTAAACCCTCAGACAAGGCATCGTACCCACGTAACCTAACAACAAAGGGTTGTCTCGTTTTCTAGGGATCATAGGGCAATATCACTTTGGGTGCTACCACTAGAGTTTAAAGTCATTAGTTTTGGGCATGTATTTCGCATCATACTTTCATAGAAATTTCGCATTAAAATTGGAGTCAATCCTTAATGTCTGTCATTTTGCGTTAATCTTTTTTTAAATGAAAGTACTTTCTCTTTTTCTTCTTCCCTATCTCTAATTAATCAAATCATTATTTATTTCTAATATAAATACAAAATGATTCAAATTTTACAAAAATAGCTCGAAGTTCGCCTCCTCATCATCCCTATTGGACAAGAAGAAAGGCGAGAACAATGGTTAATCAAGTTAATGAACAGGTCCAAGCAGTGCGTCAAGAAGTAGAAGAGTTAAAAGAACAACTGACAAAGATCATTGAATTACTCACTGTTGGAAAAAGAAAATATGTTGTTGGAAGTTCGTCGCAGGTTGAATTTGGTATGAATCAGATGTTAGAAGAGATGTCTGCTTACCCCCCTTGGGTTTACTCCCCAAATGATGTCAAGCCCACATTTGGTGGGAATGTCAAATCCTACATTATCTCCCGCACAAGATTCTAATCCAACCTCGCAGTAAGCAGTCCGCATGAATGACCCTATGTCCACTCTAGTTATGTAGGATGGTAGAAAAGTTCCAGAAGATCTGGGTAGCAAAAGAAGACTAGAGTTTTTGGAGGAAAGATTATGAGCAATTGAGGGTGTAGATATATATGGGGATGTTGATGCAACACAATTATGTTTAATTTCAGATGTAGTGATCCCACCTAAGTTTAAGACTCTGGATTTTGAAAAGTATAATGGAACCACATGTCCAAGAAGTCACCTAGTTATGTACTGTCGAAAAATGTTGGCTTACGCTCATGATGATAAACTGTTGATTCATTGCTTCCAAGATAGCTTACTCGACCCGGCCTCTCGCTGGTATATTCATTTAGATGGTTCACAAGTGCATAAATGGAAGGGTCTCGCTTATTCATTCCTAAAGTAGTACAAATATAATATTGTTATGGCACTAGACCGTTTAGACCTCCAGCGAATGGAGAAAAAGAGTGTTAAAACTTTTAAAGAGTGTGCGCAGTGATGAAGAGAGATGGTCGCACAAGTGCAACCACCTTTGACCGATATAGAATTAACATCTATGTTCATAAATACCCATCGAGCCTCGTACTATGAAAGGATGATTGGGAGTGCCTCGACCAATTTTCAGATGTCATAACAATTGGAGAAAGGATTAAGTTTGGGGTGAAGAACGGAAGAATTACTGATATCACTTTAGAATCAAGAAAAATGACGACAACGAAAAAGAAGGAATGAGAGGTGCACGAGTTGAGCTCGACCCAAAGAACAGCAACATATATCTCTTCATCAATTACTGGACAAACAAATTATTCTCCTAACCATCAGAATGGAGGACAGAATCAGTTTGTTCAGTCTAATCAGAAAAATGCAAGGAATAATTGGAAGCAAACCCGCTTTGATCCTATACCCATGTCGTATACTGAACTTTTGCCACAATTGTCAAAGAATCATTAAATAGCCTATAACGACCCAAATTTTGAGTTAATTTTTACTTTAAATATCTTAAATTATTTGGGTGTTATTTTGGATTTTGAGGTTAAATGGGATTTTGTAGATATATATATATATATATATTATATTATATATAATTTGGAGAAGATAATTAGAATTAAATCAAATTGAATTGAGATGATTGATTTAAATTTATTTTTTCCCAAAAGGATTATAAGAATTTATTTATTCATTTTTTCAAAAGATTTTGAATTTAGAATTGGAATTTTGAGAGAGAAATTGGGATTTGAAGAGAAGAACGAAGAATTTTTTAAAATATATTATAGTCATATATATCTTTTGGTATTGAAGGAAACGAAAAGAAAATAAGTAAACAAGGAATAAAATATAAGGAACAAAATAAATAAACTTTAATTCTATTTTTATTAAAATGTTTTTATTTATTTTTCTTTTCTTAAATTAAAACCCTCCCCCCATCTCGAGACCCCTTCCCTACCACACACCCAGTGTTCACGTAATCTCTAGACGATGTGCCGCCACACTTGAAGGTTTCGATCACGGCCAGTCGTGTCGCACGGCATAGATCTGTCAAGCTGCGCACCGATCTCCGTCTGCTTGCCCATTCTGGTCAGATCTGAAGTCCGAGCGGCCAAGTCTAGCCTGCACTGCACCCGTCGAGCTTCCCTCGCCCGTCAACTTCAGCCTGAGCCGCGGTGGTTTGCCGCGCTTCTCCACTCTCGCACGCCACCAGCTCGAACGAAGTCCCAGTCGTGCACGGTTCCTATCGGGTTAGTCATCGATGGTCGACTGCCACTAGTTTCGCGTCGTGCGTCTGGCTGCCGTTCCGAACGCCTGGCGCTCGAGTCCTCACTATCATCCCTTTGGGTTTCATGCAGGATTTTGGAAGATTGTATTTTGGGTAAGATTTAAATTATTTTGAACGATTAAGGGTTTCTTGTGTTTGGTCTTGGAATACTCATAAGATTTTGGGTTAATTGAATCTAGACCCCAAAGGACTGATTTGAATTGTGGGGATTCATTACTTTGAGGTCATGGTTACTAAATTAAGCTCTGTAATTTCTGTTTTAGGTTTCTCTTCAAGGTTTCCAAGAACTAAGAGGGAGTTTAATTGGTCGAATAAAATATCTGAGTTTTTCTTCGAGGTAAGTAATCTTACTACTGGAACCACCTTTATGCCAGGAAATAAACTATAGATTTAATATTAAGGATCTTGCAACTGTTTTCGAGGATAATTTTGATTGTTCTGAGGTTGAATTGACTGTTTAGGAATGATATATGAGCATGTGGTAATATATCTGAATATGATTATGTATGAACTTGATTTAGAATTTTATGAGTTATATTAAAATGGTGATTGAGCATGACCCTTAAATTATGAGTTAAGTGGCATTCCTACTTGAATGTTTTAAAGCTAGATAAGGATTAGACATTTGCTGATCTATATAGTTATGTGATTTATTATGAGAATGTATAGATTGTGTGATATATTATGAAATCCCGAATACTTTATGTTTACATGATTTAGTGCATGAAAGTGATATGCTACAGTTGATCCATTTAAAACTAGATTAAATACGTATGTTGAGGTTAATTAACATGAGGTTGATGAGGAGATTTTAGAGGACTCGGGATTAAGTGAATGTTATATGTAATATGAAGTTAGATGAAATCACTTTTCCTTTCATGACTATGTGACTGCATGAAAGTGATGCATGCCCGAAGGCGCTAGTATATGAAAGAGATGTACTAGGGCTGGTGTGTATGAAAGTGATACATACTTAGAGGGTACTGGGATGTACGAAAGAGGTACACACTCAGTAGGTTATATATATATGAAAGAGGTATGCATCCCTACATTCATAGAGAGGATCTCGGGTGTACGAAAGAGGTACATACTCAGTGGGTTATGTGTGTACGAAAGAGGTATGCATCCCTACATTCATAAAGAATAATTGGGGTGTACGAAAGAGGTACACACTCAGTAGGTTATATGTATACGAAAGAGGTATGCATCCCTACATTCATAGAGAGGATCTCGGGTGTACGAAAGAGGTACATACTCAGTGGGTTATGTGTGTACGAAAGAGGTGTATGCATAACCATGTGTACGAAAGGAGTATGCATCCCTACATTCATAAAGAAGATCTGAGGTGTACGAAAAAGGTACACACTATGTGGGTTATGTGTATACGAAAGAGGTGTATACATAATCATGTGTATGTAAGAGGTAAACATTCAGTGGGTTATGTGTATACGAAAGAGATGTATGCATAACCATGTGTACGAAAGAGGTACACGTCCCTGTGATCATAGAGAGGACTGGGGTGTACGTAAGAGGTGCACTCTAAGGTAAAGGAGAAAGAGTGAGCCATGTAAGGAAAATCTTCATGTCCCACTAGTAGAGAGCTTCAGTCCATGTTGCATTTATTGGACATAAATGTTTAGCCTGACCCCAGTAGGGGGGTTACTTACTGAGTATTCTTTTATACTCACTCTTTCTTATGTTTTTTTTCAGGTAAGGGTAAGAGCATGCCGGCGAATGACAAGCGGAATTCGTGATCGAGCCACTAAGACTAGACATATGCTTCCGCTCATGTTTTTAGGATTTGATGTCTTAAAGTTTCTAGTTTTGATATTTAGACTTGAAATTTTGGTATTTGTATTTTCAAAACTTTTCATTAGGATTTTCTAGTTTGTCTTATGGTTTAAGGGTACCCTGCTACTTGAATTTCAGTTATTTAGTTTTAATAAAATTATTGCTTTTATGTTATTTATTTAGTTTTACTAAGTTATAAAAAGATGTCAATTTAAATTCCATGCATGCATGTCCATAGTAATGATCCATGTTAGAGATCTCGAAAAGTCAGGTCGTTACAATTGGTATCAGAGCCCATGTTTTGGGTTCTGTAGACTGACTTACTACATAAGTCTAGGTAGTCCCTGTGGCCCAGTAACGGATTCCTCGTCATCGCCAATTATGTCCGACTAATGAAAGTTTTCAATGCATATATGAGATTAGTGATGTGATGTTTTAGTAGCATGATTTCTAAGAAAGACCCAGAGGTAGATAGCTAATTTATTAGTTCATGACAGAAAAACTATTAGAGGAGGGGTGCAGAAAGAGGGAGCTAAGGGTAGCCAGAGTGTCCAGACAGCTCCAAATTCACTTATGACCCAAGTCGATGAGAAGGCAATGGAAGCAGAATTAGTGAAGTCGTTGCATCCTCCCTAATGGAAAAACTGCAGGAGCTGATCCGTAACATGATGGCAGGACAGACTGCCCAGAACTAGTGTAACATCCAGAATTTCAAAAAAATTTAAGTTAATTATCTAAAATTATCAAGTTTAAATTTTCCTTTCATTTGGAAAATTGGGATTAAATTGAAATAATTGAAAAAATTTTATTGGTTAAATTGAATTTAATTGATTAGATATTCAAACTAATTATCTTGAAAACATTAAATTTTGCTTCCCTTTGATTTTGGATTTTAGGGCCAACGTAAAAAAAAAAAAAAAAAAAAAAAAAAAAAATTAAGGAGATAATTAATTTCATGTGGTTTTGAATTGATTTAAATATTTGGAAGGATTTAATTTGTATCAAATTGATGGTTCTTATGTCATTTAATTTTGGTTTTTGAAGCCTAAATTAATATAATTTAAAAAGTTAATTTATTTATTAATTTAATAAAATCTTTGGAGATTTTGGAGATATTGTGATAAAATATTTTATTTATCTTTTCAAAATTTGAAAAAAAAAAATAGAAGAATTGAGTCATTTTTTCGAAATTAAATAAAAGTGAAAAGAGGCCAAAAATTGGGGAGAAAGCAATTCGGTTTTTCAGTCACAGCTTCCACAAAATTGTCGATTATTGGTGTTTGAAGTGTTGGATCGAGCTCAAATTTGGTCAGTCTGTTCGAGATATATAGAGTTTCATTTTGAACGGTTGGATCGTTGTTTGAAGCTCTAGTTTGTTCGTAATCGTTGCTGAATAAAATCTATAAAACTAGAAATTCCCCTTTTCTCTCACTCTCGCAAACCCTACTCATGCAAGACCCTCACTACCAGCTGCTAGCCTAAAAAAGTTATGTCGTCCAACAGCAACACCCGTTGCCTGTCTATGGTAGCCACGAGTCGACGCGCTATCAGCCACCACTACCCGATCTTTGCTGGAATCTTGAGAAAAACCTTAAGTAAGACTTATTTTCCTTATAATTTGGGAGGTGAAATTCACCTATTTGATTTTGGTTAAATTAGTAACCTCTCTTTGATGTGAAATTTAGATTCAAGATTTGGAAGTTTTGAGGCATTGACCATCAAGCTAGAGACCATTTTTCGTTTTGCAGAAAATTGGTAAAGATCGTTAAGTTTTGGGTAAGTTATTGGTTGGTTATTCTTTTGGATTGAGAGTAATAGTGGAAAAATTAAGTTATGGATTTAATTCTTGATTAGATTGGCTAATTGAATCAAGTTTTGGAATGTGTCTTGGACCAAGCCACAACTTTGGGTTGATTCAAGTTTTCCAAGGGTTTTAAGGAATTATTTGCATGGATTTTGTGACCAAGTTGAGGTAAGTGGTACTATTACCGATGCCTTTATGTCAGGCGGCCTAGATTAGATTTATAAAGTTAATTAATGGACTTTAGAAGCATGATTTTGTCGTTGTGATATACTTGTTGCATGACAGTTATGAGTATTATGAGCATGTTCGAATTTCTAATCAGTACTGAACTTATGTATGTGTTGCATGAATAGACCAACAGGGCAGTTTATCATCTCGCCTTGACGCATGTTTTATTTCAGAGGACCGATGAGTCTAGTTTCATGTTTGACAGTGTGCCTACAGGTCGTTATACATACGTAAGTCGACAGGTTCACGTTCATGTTATTTTTCATGTTTGACGGTGTGCCTATGGGCCGCTAGACATGCTGAGTCGACAGGTTCACGTTCATGTTATTTTTCATGTTTGATGGTGTGCCTACGAGCCGCTAGACATGCGTGAGTCGACAGGTTCNATTTTTCATGTTTGATGGTGTGCCTACGAGCCGCTAGACATGCGTGAGTCGACAGGTTCACGTTCATGTTATTTTTTCCATGTTTGACAGTGTGCCAACGGGTCGCTAGATATGCGTGAATCGACAGGTTCACATTCATGTTATTTTTCATGTTTGACGGTGTGCCTACGGGCCACTAGACATGCGTGTCAAGGCAAAATAGTACATCTTTTGGTTTCTTTTCATCATCTAAAATTGATGTAGTTGTTTGAGCCACGGGCCACCATTCTCTGCTCGTGGATGCATAGCCTGATCCCGATAATGGGATCACTTACTGAGTATTTTTTATACTTAATCTTTCTTAATTTATGTTTTTCAGAAAAGGATAGGAACGGACCAGCAGGTGATGAGAGAGACTTATGATCATGCCATATGGGACATGTAAATCGCTTCCACTCAGTTTTCGTTTTCAAGCTATTTAAAATTTTTTATTTGAAACTCAATGTTGGTCAAAATTTTATCTGTTTAAGTTATTTTTTTTCTTCATTATTTGAGGAGCCCCGAAAATGTGTTTTACTTATTTGTTATTTATTTTGGAAAATTGTCTTTATTATTTTAATAAAATTTATTTTCTTCAATGGTCATAAATGTGATTATGAGTAACGACCGTTATCAAAGTATTCAAAAGGTCGGGTCGTTACAGTTAGATTTTTTTTTTTCAAAATTTGAAAATATAAATAAAATATTTTATCACAATATCTCTAAAATCTCCAAAGATTCTATTAAATTAATAAATCAATTAACTTTTCAAATTATCTTAATTTAGGCTTCAAAAACCAAAATTAAATGGCATAAGATCCATCAATTTGATTCAAATTAAATCCTTCCATATATTTAAATCAATTCAAAACCACATAAAATTAATTATCTCCTTAATTTAATTTTTTTTAAAGTTGGCCCTAAAATCTAAAATCAAAGGGAAGCAAAATTCAATATTTTCAAGATAATTAGTTCGAATATCTAATCAATTAAATTCAATTTAACCAATAAAAGTTTTTCGATTATTTCAATTTAATCCCAATTTTTCAAATGAAAGGGAAATTTAAACTCAATAATTATAGATAATTAACTTAAATTTTCCTGAAATTCGGGATGTTACAACCAAGCTCAGGAGGAACCGGTGCCACCTGAGTAGTTACAGCGGATTCGACCACATAATAGAGACATGCAGGGCCTGTCTCTTGAGTCTAAGCATCTGAGGGATTTTAGGAAGTTTGACCCTCGCTCCTTTGATGGATCGTTGGGGGACCCCACTAAAGCAGAGATGTAGTTGTCATCTATCGGGACAATTTTTTTGTTTTATGAGGTGCCCGGAAGAGCATAAGCTCCAATGTGTAGTTTTCATGTTGATTGGCAACGCAAAAATCTGGTGGCGTTCAGCAGAGAAATGATCGATACTGATGGGGAACTTGCAACTTGGGAGCAGTTCAAGGAGCATTTTTATGAGAAGTATTTTTCGGCCAACACCCGATACAACAAGCAGGTGGAATTCTTGAACTTGAGACAGGGAGTTATGTCGGTGGAAGAGTATGAGCAGGAATTTGATAAGTTGTCCCACTTTGCTCCTGAACTAGTAGCCACCGAGGCAACGAGGATAGAGAGGTTCATCCAGGGTTTGAGGAGCGGACTGCGAGGTATGGTACATGCCTTGGACCTCAAGATGTATGATGCGACACTGCGGGCTGCCGTGAGGATTGAGCTGACTCCCAGGCAGGAGAGTAGTACAGGAGGTCGCTCGGGGTGTGGACCTCTGCAGGTCAGAAAAGGAAAGCTGAGCCCAGGGCTCCTGAGCATCAGCAGAGGAACCAAAACACAGTGAATGCTCCACTTCAGTAGGGACAGCAGGACTCTCAAGCTATGACTGTCAAGGAAGATAAGTCGATATGTACTACTTGCGGAAAGAGTCATTAGGGTCGTTGTTTAGCCGGAGCAGGGGTGTGTTATCGTTGTGGACAAGAAGGGCATATGGCATATGGATGCCCTATTAGGAGCTCTACAGATGGTAGGGACCAACCTTCGGGCTCAGAACAAGGGGGTTCAAGTGGACAACAACAGCGAAGAAGGAGCAATGTCACAACTTGACACGAGACAAAGAGGTCAGACGCTGTGGTGAAAGGTAAACTTACATTCTAGATCTTGACACTCTAGTGTTGCTTGAGACTATGGTTACTTGCCTTCTTTTGTATGCTTAGTTAATATCAGAGACCATGTATTTTTCGTTACCCTTATGCAAAGCTATTATTTTGGATATGGAGAAAGGAGGAGGCATGACATGTTTGTTAGTGTAATCAAGGATGGTTGTAACCTTGTTAGCTGGTCATGAAGAATTTAAAGTTATTTAGTCATAGATTGGTTGAGATGATTCAAAGTTATTTAGTCATAGATTTGTTGAGATGAGAGCCCAGTACCCAGAGATTTCTTTCAGGAATAAACTTTCAAACTTTCGAGGACGAAAGTTTCTTAGGGAAGGAAGAATGTAAGACCCAAATTTTGAGTTAATTTTTACTTTAAATATCTTAAATTATTTGGGTGTTATTTTGGATTTTGAGGTTTTGAATTTTTGTAAGATAAATATATCATATTGTAATAACTATATAAGTATATATATATATATATAGAATTTGGAGAAGATAATTATAATTAAATCAATTAAATTGAAATGATTGATTTAAATTTATTTTTTTCCCAAAAGGATTTGGGAATTTATTTATTTATTTTTTTAAGACCTGGAATTTAGAAATTGAGATTTGAAGAGAAGAAGGAAAGAATTTTAAAAATATATACAGTCATATATATCTTTGGTATTGAAGGAAACGAAAAATAAAAATAAGTAAAAAGGGAATAAAATATAAGGAACAAAATAAAATAAATTTTAATTTTATTTTATTAAAATATTTTTATTTCTTTTTCTTTTCTTAAATTAAAACCCTCTCCCCCTCGATACCCTCTCCCTGCCACACACCCAGCTGCTGCACGCCTTGCCAGTTGTCATGCACCTCCAACCACCACAGTTGTTCACGTAAGCTCTAGACGACGTCGTGCCGCCACACCTGAAGGTTTCGATCACCGGTCAGTTGTGTCGCACGCCACAGATCTGTCGAGCCGCGCACCGATCTTCGTCCGCCGCCCATCCGCAAGATCTGAAGTCGAATGCCAAGTCCAGCTGCACTGCCACCGTTGAGCTTCCCCCGCGTCGTCACTTCAGCCCAGCCGCGTATTTTCCGCCCGCTTCTCCAGCTATAGCGTGCCACCAGATTGAACGGAGTCCTAGTCGCGCACCGCTCCTCGTCAGGTTAGTCACCGGCGCCGACTGCCACCGGTCCGTCGTCGTGTCTGGCTCCGTTCAAGCCTGGCTTTGAGTCCTCATTGTCGTTTCTTTGGGTTTCTGCAGGATTTTGGAGAAAGATTGTATTTTGGGTAAGATTTAAATTATTGTGAACGATTAAGGATTTCTTGTGTTTAGTCTTGGAATACTCATAAGATTTTGGGTTAATTGAATCTAGACCCAAAGGACTAATTTGAATTGTGGGGATTCATTACTTTGGTCTTGGAATACTCATATGATTTGAATACTCATAAGGCTTTGCACATATCGGTGAAGTGTAAGGATCACCATGTAGCCAGGGTCCTTGTTGATAATGGATCATCCCTGAACATAATGTTGAAATCCACTTTGATGAAACTCTCTGTAGACCCCTCCTACTTGAGGCCGAGTTCTATGGTGGTTAGAGCCTTTGACGGGGCTCGTAGGGAGGTGATTGGAGATATTGAAATCCCACTAAAAATTGGACCTACCACTTTCAATGTGCCGTTTCAGGTTATGGATGTTAACTCTTCTTATAGTTGTTTGCTCGGACGACCGTGGATTCATTTGACAGGGGCAGTCTCGTCTTCCCTTCATCAAAGGGTGAAGTTCAGTGTAGAGGGTGGTCAGGCATTGTTTATGGAGAAGAAGGCATGTTTATCACAAAGACTTTAGCACTTCCTTATGTCGAAGCAGCAGAAGAAGCTTTTGAATGCACGTACAGATCATTTGAAGTTGCAAATGCTACTATCTTTCCGATAGAAGGTTTGAATATTGGTCATTATATGTCTCGAACATCGATAATGGTTGAAAAGACAATGATAAGAAGTGGTTATCAGATACATAGAGGTTTGGGAAAGCATAATCAAGGAAGCCCATAAGCGATCTCTCTTCCTAAGGCTAAGGAAAGATTTGGATTGGGGTATAAGCCGACAACTTCTGAATGGGAGAAGAATCGAGCAAAGAAGAAAGAAAAAAGAAGTGCTCGTCTTGAAGGATGTGAGGTTAAACCAGGTAGAATGCTATAAACAATGCTATTGAAACGTTTCGATAGCATTTTTCTAATGCTATAAACAAGGCTATCAAAACGATTCAATAGCATTTTTTTTACGTTATGAAAAGTTTTTATAGCATCATATATGTACTATCAAAACGGACTTTTTATAGCGTTTTTTGTAGCGTTGAAAAAACACTATAGAAAGTCATGGACTTTCAATAAGATGAGCTACGGCAACATTTCAAAAACATTATGGAAAGTTTATAATAGCGTTTTTTTTAATGCGATTGTAAGTGATATTTCTAGTAGTGATATAGACAATTATTTTATAAATTTAATTCTTTATTAATCCAATTTAATCCTATTAAAGAGAAAATAAAAGATTAACCTACGGACTTTTTATAGCGTTAAAAAAACACTATAGAAAGTCATGGACTTTCAATGACATGAGCTACGACAACATTTCAAAAACGCTATGGAAAGTCTACGATAGCATTTTTTTTAATGCTATTGTAAGTGATATTTCTTGTAGTGATATAGACAATTATTTTATAAACTTAATCTTTTATTGATCCAATTTAATCCTATTAAAGAGAAAAAAAAAAAGATTAATCTATTTCTAATCTCATTAGAAAATTTTCAACATAGGTTTAGGTGAAATCAATTTTAAACCATTTAAAATTAATTTTAACCTATATTTGCATGCAACTCTGGATTATAGAGTTTAATTCGAATTTTATTAAACTTATAACACTTATAAAACTTAATGAAACAATTTGAATTTCATTAATCTAGACTATTACAGATAGCGTGGGAAATCAGACATATCATATATATCATTTTTCCTTCCATTAAGTATTTTACAAACGAGGGTTCATTACTGAGGTAAATTAAGCTAAGAATTATCTTAAATCTAGTTAAATTTGCCCATATAACTATTATATTGGATAGTTTAATAATGTATGATTATCATTTATTAAACACTTTAATAAGTTTTAATCATCTATTATATATTTATAAAACATATGACTAATTCACCTTCCAAGTCGGTTCCTAGATAGGGGCATTCTGTTTCCATCCGCTTAAATACCCCAATTCTAGACAAAATGTTCCTTAGACAAAGGTCTTTTATAGGAAAATGTTTTATGAATTTAATCTTTTATTTTCTCATTTTAATCTTATTAAAATTAAAATAAAATATTTATTTAAAATCTAATCTTATTAGAAATAAAACTTGAAGATTAATTAAACGAGTTTTAAACCCTTTAAAACAAATTAATTAACCTTATCATAATCGGATTAAACTAGCATCCAATCGAACAATATGCATCTCGCGGTATTATTAATTAAATATAATAATTATTAATTAATTAATTAAACCATAGCTCGTGCATATCTCATTCATCAACATACATAATATAACCCTTATATTAAAGTTAATGAATTACAATATAGTTAAATATGCTTTTAATCATAGATTAAAACATATAATATAATACTTATATTATAATTATGCAAACTAAATAGTATAATCATGCATGTACATACTTTAGGAATTAACCTAAACTTTAAATATAACAATTATATTAAATATTATATATGTGCATGCTTATTAAATCATGCAACCATATAATATGATATAACATTTATATTAAATATGATGCATGAAAATGTTTGTCTTAGGATATGATTTTAAACTATATGGCATACATTATGCAACATATAATTAGCTTTAATTCAATCAAACATCATGTACAAAAATTAAATTAATTAGGAAAAATAGATTGAATTTTGGCATCCCTAATAATTAATTAAATTAATATAATCATATTATATCAATTTCAATAAATAACCCAAAAAGAAAATAAAAAGCCACAACTGCTCCACACAGGCTCGGACTTACAACCTCCTATTTTCTAGGTGCGCATCTAATCATCAAAGCATTTCACCACTATTGATTAGTGTTGCGACACTAATAAGATTTGAACCTCCTCGCGCGCGTGTCTAAGTCGGGAAATAGTGACGCTCTAAAGAGCGTAGCTACGCAGATCTTTTTTCTTGCCGCAGCATAATGCTATGCTCCTCGCAACGTAACCCTACGCTCAGCTTCAACATTATAACGCTGCTGATGAGCATCACAACATTGGCCTTTCTGTGCCGCAGCGTAAAGCACAGCGTAGCTACGTTGTGCGTTACGCTACAACACATAATGCTTAATTCTACTTCGATCTTTGTCCCTCTTTGCTTCGTTTTTCACCGATCTTTTCAGCAACGTTTGCAACTCGATCCACACGGACTTACAGACTCAATAGCATGAATTAAAATGCCCAAAAACACCTGGCCCTTACATTATGATCTCATCAAAATAGTAAACTATGTGCCAAAGTTCGAAATTATCCATTTTTGCAAATCTATACATCAAATGCACAGTAAGCTACCCACCTCTTCTTTGTTTTTAGTCTAAAAAAAAAAATCAAAAGCACGATTTGGTTCTGATACCAATTGAATGAATCAAATTCTTCAATGGAAGTGGGGAATGTGTGTGCTTTCGAAATTCGTTTTGCGAATGGTGAAAAACAAAGAAAACATACAAAAACAGGATAAACATAAATTTATAGATATAAACATATTGTATACGGGAAGAAAAGAAGAAGAGGACCAACACTTGAAGACAATCTTCAATGCTTTCCTCTCCCGTTCACGAACATCTCATTCTACGAGTAATTCCCTCGAATTCAACGTACAAGAACATCACCATTGGGTCTTACTTGCTATTCTAAAAAATAAGAATCAAAAGAGTTGTGACTCTTCGATTTTGGTAAGGAAAAAAATAATTGAGAGAGTGATTGCTTGAGAGAAAATTTCGTGAAGAACTTTTCTTCTTCTTCCATAAATTACACTGACACACATCTTCAATTAATTACAAGTTAGAGAGGGGAGGGGAAATAGCTCCCCTCAATCTTACGTTAACTCCATTGCTAATTGTAGGGGAGTTAATTTTTATATTTAATTTAACATTAGATTAAATTTATTAAATTAAATTAATATTAATTAACTTAGTTAATTAATTAACTTAGTTAATTAATATCTATTAATTAAATATCAAATATTTAATTAATGTTACATTTGAATCATATTCAAATACATTTCCTCTCATATATTATAGTTTTAATATGAATCTCATTCACATTAAGCTTAATCTATAGTTTTAATATGAATCTCATTCATATTAAATTTAACCTATAGTTATAATATGAATTTTATTCATATTATTTAATGCTTGAATCTTATTCAGATGCCTTATTCTCTCATATAACCTATAGTTTTAATATGAATCATATTTATATTCATTTTAACTTACCGTTCTATATGAATCTCATTCATATAAATTATATTTTAATCATATTCGGATATTTATTTCTCTCATATTTCTAATTAACTATATATTAAAATGTATCTATATACATTATATTAGTTGTATCTTATACAATTAATTCCTTTATTTAATTTGAACAATTCAAATTAATTCAAAATTAATTGATTCTTATTTTTACCCTTAGTGGGCTAGCAAGGAGACCTAATGGACCTATAGATTAGAAGTTCCAATGATTCAAGATTAATTAATTAAACTCTTTAATTAAATTAATCAACATTCATTAATTATAGGTCACCCACTAAAGACTCACAACTGCACTCTTCGTATTATAGATATATTTCTGTGTCCATGGATATAACCAATCAACAGTAAGTCGATCCTTCACGAATTGCTTGTAACTACAGTTGGATCAAATTACGTTTTACCCATGTAGTTACATTTATCTCCTTAAGTACCATTGATCATTCTAATGAAAAAATAATTCATAGTCCAACTATAAACTAAGTTCCTAGGGATGTTCCATTTCCGTTAACTTAAATACCCAGCCTAGACAGAACTAGCCTTAGACAAAAGGTCTCTTATAGATATGTTTGCTACAAATTTAATCTTTTAATTAAAATCAATTTAATCATATTAAATTGGTTAAAAGTTTAAATTAATTTCTAATCTTATTAGAAATTTTGTGATCTTAGGTCTATATCTTAAAACTCGTAGGTTTGTAAACAATAAAACTTATTCTAAAAATTAAATAAGTTGTTATTGAATATATGAATTGCTTATTTCGTTTTAGAAATAAATCCAATAAACTAAAATATCCATGACTATTACATGAGTACTTGAACTTTATGTGGAGACATAAAAGCAGATCTGGTTCGAGTAAATAGTCAAAATGATCTATAGTATATGAATGAGGTTGGGTGCCTTATTCTGGTAACATTATCAGATGCGGCTCACTCTGTAGTTGTTATAGGAGTTGTAAAGTGCTACAGACAATGTGATCCTAATTCATACATGTTATGACATGAGGAGTGGGGGCGTCTTGTGCAATGGGTTTGTACAAGATCAGACCACGAAATCAGTCACTCTTACTTTATAACATTGTTTACTGTTTAAGACTAACTATTTCAAAGCGATGACCTAGGTAACTTAATCTTAATCCTGAGCTAACTATGAACTCTTGTTTATTCAGGATTATCCTTAAATTTGCATAGGTGAGGGTTGGCTCAACAACGCCGGCTCAAGAAATCTCAATTTCATGGGTAAGACCGGGTAGATAGCTGGGGACATAGGGTGTAAGATGGAATTCACTCCTACCCGCTTTCATGGATAGTAGAGAGATTGTTCCCTTAAGTGCTGACTTCGGGTCTTGAACAAGGGGCCTCACCCTCTCATTGGCCCGAGAAGGACTCAGTTTGTTGATTGGATCACAAACCAATTGTTCATTAGAGGATCAGTGGGACTTAAGGAACAAGAGGTAATCTCGGGGGTAAAACAGACATTTGACCCAACCGTTATTACGAACAATCTGTGAAGGATTAACTGACTAATCACGGTTATATCGAGTGGACATAATATATCTACAGTGAAGGGAGGGCAACTCTGGGCTTTAGTGAAGTGAACAGTAGGAGTGACCCAGTAGTTAACGAATGAAGTTAATTCAGTGTAAATAGTTTAGCCAATTAATTTCGGATCGTTGAAGCCCATGATCAGTAGGTCCACAAGGTCCCCTACTAGCTCGTTAATGGATTAGCCTTAGAGTAATATGATAAGTTAATTTGAAATGTTCAAATTAGAATTAAGAGAATTAGTAATTATATATGATATAATTACGCGTTTAATTATGGTATTAAACGGAATGCGAGAATCAATTAATATTTAAATATGATTTAAATATTAATTTCACGAATAGAGATTCATGATGGAGGAATTTGTGTAAAATTAATTTAATATTTGATTTTGAATTAATTAGAATTAATTAAATTGTTTAATTAATTATTTATTATTAATTTTATTAGAAAAATAATTAATGAATTAATTTTGTAAAATTAATAAAGTTTTTCAATTTTGAAAATAAAATTGATTTTGGAAATCAATTTATAAAACAAAATTGAAAACTTGAAAATGGAAAAAATGGGAGATCTCCACTTTCACTATCAAGTAGCTCACTCATTTCCCACCAAATTCATTGAGTCAATCTTCAAGCATGAGTTGCTCTTCATGCAGCAATCTTCATTGCATGATAGTCTTGCAATAAATAGAGAAAACTGAAGTGGAAATTGGGCATGCAAACTGAAGCACTTGAAAAGTTTTTGCTGAAGAACTTAAGGTTGAAGAAGGTGTTCTTCAATGGTGCATCACTGAGCTTCTTCTCCAAATTCTCTTTATTCAAGCTTATTTTGAGTCCCACAACTCAATCTAAGGCTCCAAGAGAATAGTAGGGAAGGCCTTGAGGTGGTTCACAAGTAGATTTGGAGAAGATTTGCAGCTAAATTCGAGATTCAAGTGGTTCTACAAAGGTATGTCTTGAAACTCTCTTATTAGTTTATGAGAATGCTTAATTTATAGCCAAAATTAATGAATTAGAATGCTTATTGATCCTTGTTGCTTTCAATGCTTCCTAGTATATTCCAACAATTGGTATCAGAGCATCATTTAAGCATTCAATTTGGTTTAATTTTGGTGTGGTGATTGTTTTTCATGAGATATATGAAAATGGTGCACTGATATGGTTTTCTGAGATTTGGCATTTAAATTCTCTTTGATTCCTTTATTAAATTTGTAATTGGCTCTTGTTGATAAGTTTATATATGTGTGATGCGTTATTTTATGCGATGAATTTATGAAAGGAATTGCGGTGATGGGAAATGCGTTGTGCAACAAGTTTTCTCAGTAGAACCCAAGTATAAATCCTGCTGAGTTTCCTGGTAAGTCTAGGGTCGAACTCAGGGACTAAGGAAAACAATATGCGGTAATAATTTTTAAGATGACTTTGCGGTAACCAATAAATCAAAGAGTTGTTGGGTTGTTGTTTGTGGTATAAAATGTATGCGGTGGGGTTAAGAAAAGAGTTGATAATACGGAAGATGCAATGAATATGCAGGGGAACGGGTTGAGAAGGGGTTCAGCTAACACTTCCTAGGATTGCGTTCATAATATACGATCATGCAACACACATACAATAACAAATCATCTCTCAATGCAAATGCTATGACTTCTAGTTTTAGAACGCATGCGATACATGCGATGAAGTCTATAGGACCTACACATAAGCCTCTATTCTTGTTTATGCGATGACGAATGACATACACACATACAAGGCGACCGCATAATACCATAACCTATCTCTAGGATGCATGCGATGCATGTTGGCAAACAGAGCTTATCTCTAAGTCCCTATCTCTTGCTTATGCAGATTTAATCTTGCTCTCTCGAGTCTAAATTCTAACCTAGTTCTTTCAAGTCTTAGGTTCTTTCTTTAGACTCTCTCTCGAGTAGCTCTAAAGGGGTGTTGAGAACAACATAAGACAAGATGATCGCATATAATGAAAATCCTAGGTCATGTTAACTAAGTTCTTCTCAACCCATTCGATAGATTTAGCTACTCATGCGTGCATGTAAGAGATTGAACAGATGTAGATAAGCAAGTTCCATTTTATAGATATAGAATTGAAATACAAAATAACAATGCGGAATAAGAATAAAGAGTCTGGTAGCAATCTCTTGCTTCCCAAGACTTTTACACTGTTCTTCTCTACTCTGCTCAAAAGATAATCTCGCTTTCGCGAGAGTCGGCCCTCTCTCTGCTTTTTCACGTCTTCTGGGTTTTCTCTCGAGCTGACTAGAACGATCTTTCGGCGTCTCTTCCCTTCTCTCGCTCCACCTTCTAAGTAAAAGAAAAACTATGAACAAGGCTACTTCTATCTAAAGGAAAATTATCATACTGTCGAACTCCTTCACTGAAGGTGGCCTCTGGTATTTATAGAGCTTCGGGGTGAAAGCCTTCTTCTCTCTTATGATTGCACTGATGGGATGACATTAATTCTCTGTCTGATGCACCGAATATTTGTCACCGAAAAGTTGAGTGTACTTGCTACAGTAGTTCGTTAACGGCTTGTCAACTTAATTTGGAGTCGACCGTCATCAGCTTTTTGTCCCATCATGATTTATTACGCTTTTCACCCGGATGCGCCCACAAAGTTGCATTGGCACTATGCGACAACCTTCTTAAGCAGATATTTGCGAGCTCAAATCACCGCATAGCCTTGCGGTAACGCAATCTTTTGATGCTCTCGGCCGTTGATTTCTTTGGATCGCATTTTCCGCCTTGCGTCAACTCATATTCTGCACAAAAATACATAAGTTAACTGCTTTAATGTGATGGACGCATGCGACCGCAATATTGTGAACTTAATGCTTTTTAGACGCAATCTTGTATATTTTTATCAACGCAAACCTGCATTGTTTTATAACTTAACATTGTAATAACGTGCATTTCTGCTCGTTATCAATGTGCTCAAGAGTTTATAATTTATTTGGAGTCATTAGAGTTGAAATTAAGTTGTAATTGAAGAAATAAGTGAACAAGGTCGAGTCAAAGAAAACTAGTTCGTGAGCTTCTGTCCAGGCAGCGTTGCAATTTTGCCCTTGAACATCATGACGCTGCTCATAGTAGAGCGAGGAACGAGTTTCATCAAGGAGCGAGGAGCAAGTTTTTCAACCCACTAGCCGTCGAGTATCGAGTTTCAACTGAACCAAACGAGTTTGACCAGCTTGAGCATTGACCGAGCAAGGAAACGAGTTCTGGTCTGGTTTAACGAGCGAGCGAGCGAGATTTGAGCTAGTTCGATTTGTTCTCTTCTTGGCTGGTCCGGTTTAGCTTCAAAAGGATTTTGGCAGGTTCGGTTCAGTCAGTTCACATCTGCTTCAAGCTGTTTGGGTCTGATTTGGAGCGGTTTGGAGTGGTCTGGAAGCATTTTGGAGTCGTTTCTTGCTGGTTTTGTAATAATTAGGCCTTTGTTTGCTTAAAAATTCCAAAACTAAAACCATATCAGTGTATTTTTAATTATTTATACATATGATGTATGTTATAATTCAATAAATTTTGTATGTGCATATAGTATGCCATGTAGATTTAAAATCCCACCATAGGAAACATGTTACATGCATTGAAAGTATGTTATAAAGTGTTATAATATATAGTATGTATGTTTAAGGTTTCTTTTATTTAAAATAAATGTTATATTAAATATTTAAAGCCTTTGATATATGTTGTGGATGTTTAGCATGTCTAAAATTTTTTAATTTTTTATAAAATTGGGTTAGACAGTTAAAATCCATAACAAAGAATGGCTACATGTTCACGTAGGTCAACCACTCATTTTAATAGTTAAAATCGTTCGTTAAACTTGTAAAACTAAGGTTACAAACTCAACCGGTATATAATCATGTTGAAGGTCGGGGATATTTAAGTTGAAGGTCTACAGAACACCTACTATTTGGGAATTATGGTCGAATAATTGAGCGTTGTTAACCGATTTTATGAGCAATACGTGAGCAATGTGAGGTTTTAAAAGTAGTTTATCCCTTAGACATCGTAGATTAAATCCAAATATAAATGTTATACTTGGATAAACACCTAGACTTAGATTGTTTAATTAGCCGGAATAAGCCTAAGGAAATGTATACCCCGTTTAAACGTTAGAACATTTCAGTGGGAGTTTAATAACATACATGATATGCTATTAGAACACTTCAATGAAAATAAATAACGTATTTGATGTGTTAGAACGCTTCAGTGAGAGATTAATAAACGTATATGATATGATTATTTTTAGCTCTCACGTCCCTAAGAGTTCACGATCGAAAATCATGCTTCACTTCATGTAAACCCTAGAAGTGACCTTCATTCGGAAAGTGTTTATATGAATCGAGATTTTGGTGAATGGGGGAACTTGTCCACCTTAAAATCAAATGTGACTTTAAATTTTCATGTTCTCAAGTTGTTCACACCGAAAGGTTCATGCGGCACTTCGTGTCACCCTAGGAGTGACCTCCATTCGGAAAGTGTTTGCGTGAATTGTTCCTGGTGAATGAGGGGAAGTTGTTCGATGGAAAATCAAATATACAATATATTGATTTCAATTCTCACATCTCTAGATAATTCCTACTGTGAGATCCGTGCAGCATTTCGTGTCACCCTGGGAGTGACCTCCATTCAGAAAGCATTCGTCATGAGATCAAGACTAAAGCGAATGGGGGAAGTAGTTCATAGTAAGTGGGTGAAGGATATATGTCAACATATCCTACAGTCTCTTCTGTTGGTTTGGACCGTGAGATTCCTATGTTGCGCCTGCTTGTTGTCTTTAAGTCGGCTTCGCTAGTCGTTTAATGATGGCTATCCTCTCAGAGGGTTTTAACATAGAATTCAGAACAACTTAAACTCCAGAATGGATAGGATTTCTAAAGTCGGTTTCAACTTTGATTTTCCAACTTCGGGAGCATCGTTGGGGTCGACTTCTAAGGTCTGAAAACAAAGGGTTACGCTTACAGAATTACTAAAAAGTTAGCAATTTATGACAAAAAACGGTAGCTAAATGACTATCGAAATATGAGTTATTGGAGATAGTATTTAGTCAAGAATGTCTTGTTGTAGTATCGTTGCAAAAATAATCTTGGGTATATTATTACTTTGCTAAAACTCGATTGGGTTTAAAAAGCAATTCACTCATAAAATTTGTTTATATTTTTCAGAATGACAAGTTCATTAGAACAATTGTTGGCGTCTGATAAAATGATTGGGGATAATTATGCCACTTAGAAATCAAACCTGAATACTATATTGGTGATAGACAATTTACTGTTCGTTTTAACAGAGGATTTTCCTCCCATTCATGGCTCAAATGCAAACCGAACTGTTCGGGATGCATATGATAGATGGATCTGGGAGAATGACAAAGCCCGTACCTATATCCTTGCTAGCATATCTAATGTCTTGGCGAAGAAACACAAGAGTATAGGTACTGCCAAAGAGATTATGCAATCTCTCCACGGAATGTTTGGACAACTGTCCTTCTTCCTAATGCATGATACTATTAAATACGTTTACTACTACCATATGAAGAAGAGGCCTCTGTTAGAAAACATGTCTTGGATATGATGGCCCATTTCAATGTGACGGAAGTAAATGGGGCTATCGTTGACGAAAGAAATCAAGTCAGTTTTATTCTATAATATCTTCCGAAGAGTTTTCTGCAGTTCTGCACGAATGTGCTTATGAATAAAATAGAATACAACTTGACTACTTCTCTAAATGAGCTACAGACTTACTAGACTATGATGAGAGCTAAAGGTCTGGAATCGGAAGTAAACGTTACTACCGTTAAGAAGAGAGGAACGTCCTTCAAAAATCCTGATGTTGCTTCCTCTTCATAGAGTAAGAGTATTTCTATTAAGAAGATTCATAGAGTAAGAGTATTTCTATTAAGAAGAACAAAGGGAAAGGAAAGAAAAAAACTGTGGGTAGAAAAGGCAAGGTTAATGCTGTAAACAAAGGACTAGAAGAGAAACTGCCCTCAGTACCTTGCTAAGAAGAGAGTAGAGAAAGCAAAACAGGGAAACTAGTTCCTGAAGATTGCTTGTTGTCCTCAACATGACCAGTAGGAGATGTTGCTGTCTGAAGATAATTTTATCTGCTTTTGTTATTTTTATCTTATTGTAAAGAACATATTGTATATATTTTTGTAAATGAAATGTTCACTAGTGAAAGTTATATTTGTTCTATTGCAAAGCAATTTTTGTTAGAAACAACCTAGCTAAAAGTCATTTGTAAATATTCAGATATTTAAAACGGCTAGAAATCAATAAAGGCAAGTTGTTATTTAACCTAAGTGCTAAGTTTAGAACACTTGAAAAGTTCAAAGTATACAAAACTTGTTAAGTAAAATAAAGCTGAAATACTTCGATTGGGTAAAAGTATAGAAAGTTTGAGATTTCTAGGTTTATTTGATAGAGCATGAAATCCAATGAAATTTTTTTAATTTCCTTGATTGTTTTTCCCAACATCATTCTAATTTTAAGGTATTTCTGAAACCCATATGAGATATGGAGAACTCATAAAAGCCGTTTATGTATGTAAAACTTGTTTACATAATTCAAAAATTTTAAAAGATCGATATAAGTGTTAATATTGAACCCTTAAGTGTTAGAATATTGTTCGAGATCACCGTGTATTATTTGTTTCCATATAAGCTTGCATATATTAATAAAGAGTTATTGAACTGACACTGTAAACAAAAGTTGTTTCAGACAGGTCAAATGCATCTAACTCAAAGAGTTGAGAGTACCTCGACGTAGTAGGAGAAATGTATGACTTCCTAGCCATTATTGAGAAACAAGTGTTGTCACAATAAGATGCATTCCCCATATAGTTTAATAAAAAGTCTATTGTACACTAACATGTTTACAGCGATTCTCTCGGCTAAAATGTTTGAGAATCTCTTAGTAAGACTAGGAATACCAGGTATATAACCTAAGGCAAGTGGTAGAAAAATCAAGTATGGGATACCGAATGGTAAACCATGGGTATGTGATGCCCTAGTTTATTGTATTTCTTTGTAAAAACTCAAAAACTCGGTATTATATATTCAGATATATATGTTACCACTGGAGTTTTAGTCCAAGTGAGAGTTTGTTGAGTTTTATGTCCTATAAACAATAAAACTTATTCTAAAAATTAAATAAGTTGTTATTGAATATATGAATTGATTATTTCGTTTTAGAAATAAATCCAATAAACTAAAAGATCCATGACTATTATATGACTACGTGAACTTCATGTGGAGACATAAAAGTGGAACAAAATAAATCCTATAAATTAAAAGATCCATGAAAATTACATGAGTACTTGAACTTTATGTGGAGGCATAAAAGTGGATTTAGTTAGAGTAAATAGTCAAAATGATCTATAGTATATGAATGAGGTTGGGTGTCTTATTCTGGTAACACTATCGGATGCGGCCCACTCTATAGTTGTTAGAAGAAGTTGTAAAGTGCTACAGACGATGTGATCCTAATTCGTACATGTTATGACATAAGGAGTGAAGGCATCCTATGCAATGGGTTTGTAAAAGATTGGACCGCGAAATCAATCATTCTTACTTTATAATGTTGTTTACTGTTTAAGACTGACTATTCAAAGTGATGACCTAAGTAACTTGAACTTAATCCTGAGCTAACTATGAACTTCTATTTATTCGAGATTATCCTTAGATTTGCATAGGTGAGGGTTGGCTTAACAGCACCGGCTTAATAAACCTCCATTTTAGGGGTAAGACCGGGTAGATAGCTGGGGACATAGGGTGCAAGATGGAATTCATTCCTACCCGCTTTCAGAGATAGTAGAGAGATTTTTCCCTTAAGTGTTGACTCCGGGTCTTGAACAAGGGGCCCTACCCTCTCATTGGCCCGAGAGGGACTCAATTTGTTGATTGAATCATAAACCAATTGTTCATTAAAGGATCAGTGAAACTTAAAGAACAAGAGGTAATCTCGGGATAAAACAAACATTTGACATAGTAATTAAAGACTGAGGGTTAATTTGGTGTAAAGAATTTAGCCAATTAATCTCGGATCGTTAGAGCCCATGATTTGTAGGTCCATAAGGTTCTCTACTAGCTTATAAATGGATTAGCCTTAGAGTAGTGTGATAAGTTAATTTGAAACGTTCAAATTAAAATTAAGGAAATTAATAATTATATGTGATATAATTACGCATTTAATTATGGTATTAAACGGAATTGAAGAATCAATTAATATTTAAATATTAAATTCATGAATAGGGATTCATGATGGAAGAATTTTTGTAAAATTAATTTAATATTTGATATTTAATTAATTTGAATTAATTAAACTATTTATTTATTTATTTATTATTAATTTTATTAGAAAATTAATTTTGAAAAATTAATAAAGTTTTTCAATTTTGAAAACAAAATTGATTTTGGAAATCAATTTATAAAACAAAATTGAAAACTTGAAAATGGAAAAAGTGGGAGATCTCCACTTTCACTATCAAGTAGCTCACTTATTTCCTACCAAATTCATTGAGTCAATCTTCAAGCATGATTGCTCTTCATGCAGCAATCTTCATTGCATGATAGTCATGCAATAAATAGGAAAAATTGAAGTGGAAATCGGGCATGCAAACTGAAGCACTTAAAAAGTTTTTATTGAAGAACTTGAGGTTGAAGAAGGTGTTCTTCAATGGTGCATCACTGAGCTTCTTCTCCCAAATTTCTTTATTCGAGCTTATTTTGAGTCCCACAATTCAATCTAAGGCTCTAGAGAATTGTAGGGAGGGCCTTGAGGTGGTTCACAAGTAGATTTGGAGAAGATTTGTAGCTGAATTCGAGATTCAAGTGGTTCTACAAATGTCTTGAAACCCTCTTATTAGTTTATGAGCATGCTTAATTTATAGCCAAAATTAATGAATTAGAATGCTTATTGATCCTTGTTGCTTCTATTGCTTGCTAGTATACTCCAACAATTGGTATCAGAGCATCATTTAAGCATTGAACTTGGAGTAAGTGATGACCTAGGCATAAACAACCACTTTGCACCGCTGCATCAACATACACCCCAAACCCTTCTTGGAGGCATCACCGTAAACAATGAAACTTTCACATCCATCTACTACTGTTAGAATTGGTGCAAAAACCAACTTCTACTTAAGATCCTGAAAGTTATCTTCACAAGGCTTACTCCAAACAAAGGAAGCCCATTTTCTTGACAAATGAGTGAAATGAGTAGCTACGCGAGAAAAACCTTTAACAAATCGACAAAAATAGTCTGCTAACCCCAGAAAACTGCACACCTCACTGACGATGGTGGGACGAAGCCAGCACGTTACTGCCCTAATCTTTGCAGGGTCGATGAATACTCTATGCTTTGACACCACATACTCTAAAAAGAACACTTGCTGCAACCAAAACTCCCATTTGGAGAACTTAGCATATAACTTTTTCACCTTTAGAGTCTCCAAAACTTTTCGTAAATGTTCCTCATGATTTACCTCTGTCTTAAATCAAACCAAGATATCGTCGATAAAAACTATCACAAAGGTGTCAAGAAATTCCTTGAATACCCTATTCATCAGGTCCTTGAATACTGCAGGGGCATTCGTCGGGCCAAACGACATTACAATGAACTTATAATGTCCATATCTAGAATGGAATGCAGTTTTGGGAATATCACTATTCTTTATCCTCAAGTAATGATATTCAATTCTCTGTAGTCAATGCACAGGCACAACGACCCATCTTTCTTCTTCACAAATAATACTGGTGCACCCCAAGGTGACACACTGGGTCATATGAAACCCTTATCGAGCAATTCCTGCAACTGAATCTTGAGCTCCTTCAATGTTGTTAGAGCCATTCTAGATCGAGCTTTCAAGATAGAAGTTGTGCCTGGCTCTAAGTCGATAGCAAGGTCTATCTCTATATGTGGTGGCAACCCTAAAAAATCCTCTGGAAAAACATCTGGATAATATTTTATTACGAGCTTTGGAATCAGGGAGACCTCAGCCTCTCTGGTGTCAACCACACTAGTTAAAATACTCTAAATACCTTGGTTAACCAACCTATTGGCTTTCATAGCCAAAATGACTTTGAGCAATACCACGGTTCCGACTCCTTTTAACTTAAAGCTAGTTCCCGTAGGAGGGTTAAAAATAACCTCCTTACGGGAGCAGTCTATACTAGCAATGTTAGTAGCCAACCAATCCATGCCTAATATTACATCAAACTAATTCATATCTAAGACTATTAAAGTCACATCTAGCGTACGATTCACTATTTTGATCTAACATGCTTTTATCTTTTCTTTCACTAACATAATTTCTCCAGACAGAGTAGAAACTGATAAAACATAGTGCAAAAGCTCTAACTCTAACATGGCATGCTTTACAATATTGATGACATGAATGAATGAGATGATCCAGAATCAAACAACACCAACGTATAATGTCTCAAGATTGAAAGCGTACCTGTCACTATAATGCCTGACTTTTCGGCCTCCTGCCAAGTGGTAGAATAAACATGACCTTGTTTTTGCTGGTGTTTACTCGAATCCCTCTGTCCATGGCTTATAGATTGTCTTTCGGACCTGGTGTGTTTCTATTAAGGCATATTCCTACTGTGTGCGCTTCTTGCTTGCAATGAAAGCAAAACCCATAACTAGCCAAACATCATCCCCAGTGACGCCTTCCACAAGAATTACACATTGGTCAGCTTCTCTCTACCATTTTCGACTTGGAGACCAACTGCCAAGTATCGAAATGACCTATCTGAGTTCTGACTCTTCTGTTGGGACTAAGGATCGAAAGCCTTCTAATCTTCCTTCCTTTTTTAGCTCGGGGTGGGTTCCACAGCTAAAGATTTCAAGAACTCTTACCCTCATAGGCAGCATAGGTAATCGACTTTAGAGCTTGCACAATGCCTCATACCTCATCCCGTAGTCTCTCAACAAAACTCTTAGCCCTTTTTGCCTCTATGCACATCAAATCAAGGGTGAAGCAGGATAGTCTATCAAATTCCTCCTCGTATTCTTCTACGGTCATGGACCCTTATTTCAAGTTCATGAACTCCATCTGTTTCATGTACCTCACACTAGCAGAAAAGTGCTTCTCATTGAACCGTTCCTTGAAATGGTCCCAAGTCACTAGTCCACAATTAGTTTGTATCATTCTTTTTGTCGAATGCCACTAACACTGTGCATTCTCAATGAGTAGAAAAATGGTGCACTGAGTTTCTGATCTTCAAGGCACTTTATATAACAAAAAATTGTCTCCACAGTGGACAACCACAGTTCCACTTTAGTTGGGTCTTTTAGTTGCTCGTTGAACATAGGAGGGTTATACTTCCTAAAATCCCGTAAATGTTTGGCCTCCACTGAAAGATCTAACATATTCTGGTTCTGTATATGGTTCTGAGTATGCCCTTGCGGCGTCTGAAACTGCAGGGATAGTGTCTGCTGTGTCTGGGTTTGTTGGGCTACCTACTCTGCCATAATCTCCCTTATTTGACACAATAAGGTCGTTTTAACAGCTTGACCTGTTACCGCAGCCATAGCAGCATACTCGACTAGAACAGCTGGGGAATTCTGTGTCTACAGAGGCACGGTCGTAGCCCGGGTTCATCTCCATGTCTGAGTTCTTGGCCATCCCAACCCAGAAGGATCTCTAGGCAATAGAGGATCCTCTAGCACGAAAGGATCTTAAACTTGTGAATCTTGAATATGTGGATCCTGATCTTAAACTCGATCTTAATCTTGAACCGTCGGATCTTGTCCTTCGCGGTTTCCCTCCCCTCTGGTACTCTTATGACTGCCTCTTCCTCTAACACATACCATTTCCTAGCAATCATTCGTAATCAAACTTTAATAATTTCTTCAGCAGGAAAACTTGTCCATCATGGTCATAAATTTAACATAAGAGTGCATAATATTTTAAAGTCTCTTCTTAAGGGACAACCTGGCGATGGCGAAGAATCCATAGATAACCAAAAAAGACAATCTGAACTTATCAAGTAAGCTTGTCTACATAATCGAAAACATGGGCTCTGATTACAATTTTAATGACCCGACCATCTAAAATACATGATAGGGTTGTTACCTCGTGCATGCATATATTTATACAAAGACATTTTCAATTAAAACTAGAAAATACTGTTTTATTAAGTAAAGAATTAAAACAAAAGTTTTTGCTCAAAATTTAATAACGTCCTGGGTCGGGTACCTTTAAAACATAAATTTTATAATATTGAAAATGAAAATCTCTAACACCTAAATCTTTTTCAAAATCAAGTTCATGAAAGAAACTGTAGAACATGAAAAGGACATATGAACTCAAATGCGGAAGCTTCTGTTTAGTTTCTTTGACACTGTCATAGATTTCTCTTGTCAGTCGCCTGAGTATCCTTGCCCTTACCTGAAAAACATGTAAACATAAAGTTTGAGTATAAAATACTCAGTAAGTGACCCCATTACCGGGATCAGACTAGGTTTCACATGCAGTTAATGCTTAGGCTAGTGGGTCAAGCACATTATAACCGTTCTTGAATGGCAAATTAAGGGGATAACCTATCTAACCTTAACTCGTATGTTTAGTGGCCTGATGGCACACCGTCAAACATGAAAAAGAAACATGAACGTGAATCTGTCGGTTTACGCATGTTTGGTGGCCTACTGGCACATCGTCAAAACATGAAACTAAACTTGTTGGTCCCCTGAAATAAAATATGCGTCAAGGCAAGAAGGTTATCCCTACTGGTCAAATCATGCATCGCGTACATAAATTTCATGAGTAAACCCACAACACAATTTATAATATATCATATAGATCCAAACATGCTCAAAATTCTCATAACATTCATGCAACCTAAAGAGTATCACATAAATTTAAATTAGGGCGCCTGACACGAAGGCATCAGTAATAGTATCACTTACCTCAAGGCTTAAGCTCAAATAAAAGAAAAAATAATCCCCTTCTATGCTTAAGAATCTTGGATCAAGATCCTAATGCAAAATACAACGTTCAATTTCAACTTTTGAGGCCAATTCCAAAACATACAAAATTCACTCCAACCATCTCCAAATTATTTACCCAAAACTTGCCAAAATCACCTTAAAACTACTGGACAGCTTGCTAGAAACGCCTCAGAATCTCAACTAAACTCTCCTAAATTAAAATTAAACCAACCATCAAACTAAGAATTAGAATCCCCAAATTTCAGCAATTATTGACAACAAAGAATGGTTTCGAAACCTTAATACTTACCAAGAACGTGCCAAGCCGCTTCAATCTTATTGAGTCGTGACCTTAAACACCTTGGAATTTCAATCTAAGGTCCGAAACATTACGAGTATCGTCAATTCCATGCCAAAACTTGATAGGTATTCAAAACTAACCAAGATCTCAAAGAGATTCATCAAATCTTGAAGAAGGAGGCCTCACTTACAAAATCCAAATAATCTGACGAGCAAAGGAGGCTGATGGCGCACGAATTGGCAGTGACTAGACAGCGTGGATGCCGAGTTTGGCATGGCAAAAAAGCTCCACGAACAAGCGGCCTATGCGCAAACGAATTGGAACAGCATGAACAGAAGTCAACATGGCAGGGCGGTTATCGACGAGGGAGGGAGAGAGAGAATGACGGTGGTGGGAAGTTGTTAGCCAGGGGGAGAGAGAGACGGCGGTAGGCGGCTGGTTTCACAACGGGAAAATTTCACAAAATGACCCAAAACCTAAAAACTTTTCTACCAATGACCTCTTTCTAAAACTTTTCTACCACTGATCTTTTCTCCATGCGAAATTTCAAATTACCCCCAGTTTTCTTCAGCCTTCAGACCGCACCACATTTCTTCTTCCTTCTACAATTTCTTCAGCCCTTCATTCAATGTGCATTCAATATACCATCAACATTCCACCAAAAAATTTATTCCCAATTAATATTCTAAAGAGAATGGAACGTCACGATCATTATTCACTTTCTGTCGTCTAACTCCCCACGAAATTCTCTCATTGTTCTCTCGTAGCTTTCTCTCATAGCTTTCATTTTCGGATTCAGTCCACATTTCTTCTTGCTTCAACGATTTCTTCAGCCCTTCATTCAATGTACGATTTCTTTTCCCATATCACTTTCATAATAAGTGTTGTTTAGCATTAAATTACTGGATGATCATTTATACATTACTATGTGGTCGTGTATACGTTACTATGCGATCATTTATACATTACTATGCAATCGTTTACTATGTGGTCGTGTATAAATTACTACACGATCATTGATAAATTATAATACGATCATATAGTAAATTATAAACGATCGTGTAGTAAATTACACGATCGTATAGTAAATTATAAATGATTGTGTAGTAATTTATACACAATCGTTTAGTAAATTATAAACGATCATGTAGTAATATATACACAATCATTAATACATCACTGTGCGATCGTTTATACATTACTATGCAATCGTTTACTACACGATCGTGTAGTAATTTATACACGATCGCATAGTGATTTATACACGATCACATAGTAAATTATAAACGATTGTGTACTAATTTATACAATACGATCGTTTATACATTACTATGCGATCGTTTATATATTACTATATGATCGTTTAGACATTATTATGCAATTGTTTACTATACGATCGTGTAGTAATTTATATACAATCGTGTAGTAATTTATATACGATCGCATAGTAATTTATACACAATTGTTCACTTATCAATGATTTATTATCCAATTGTAGATTAATGGCGCTACTTCGCATCTTTGTACGATTTGGTGGGGATTGGGATGAGTACGGAAGAAATTATGTTGGTGGTCATATGAAAGGTCTAGAAGTTAGAAATGATATAACAGTCTGTGAATTAGTAAGTATGATGTACCAACGACTGAATATCGATACGAATATGTTTGATATGCACATCAAATGTTGCTACAATCTATTGGTCCCAGCTCCCCCAATTGACATAGTCGACGATGAAGATCTTAGCTTCTTTTTAGAAGGCAGTGAGGCATCCCATATGTCGTTATTTGTATCAGTTACACCTTGTGAAAGTCATGGAATACACCAGCATTGCAATCCAACCAATTAACCTAATCCAATTTATATCATGTCTTCACTTGATTATCATATTGAGCCATGTAACTTGGGGGATGACCGAAGTGAAGTTTGGTTTGGTCGGAATAGTGAACCCAAATTTTGAACCAATTCTACCACCATAAAAGGTAGTAGGTGTAGGCCGACATCAAACCGTTAGAATGCCTTCAATTGGAGAGGAGCCACGATAAATATATAGGTGTACACGATGTGGTCAGAGAGGACATAACAAGAAAACATGCAGACAAACATTGATAACACCTGGCACTGGCCCATCTAGACTAAACAATATGTAACTTTCGCTTTATTTTTTTTATGTACAACACCAATTATACTATATAATATGTAATTTTAGCACCAATTATAATGTACAAATTTATACTATACGATATGTAATTTTAGCACCGATTATATTTTGTATAACACCAATTATACTATACAATATGTAATTTTAGCACCAATTATATTCTATACAACACCAATTATACTATACAATATGTAATTTCAGCACAAATTTATCTAAACGATCGCTTAGTTATTTATTTTCTTAGTTAAATGTACAACACCAATTGTATTCTACAAATTTAGCACAAATTTATCTAAACGATCGCATAACAAAACCTAAACGATGGTTAAAAAAAAAAGATCGCATAAAAGATATCTGAACGTGCATAATAGATATCTCAATGATCGTATAACAAAAACTAAACGATCGCGTAACGGTTAACCAAATGATTGCATAATGGATATCTAAACGGTCACTTAGTATTCTCTAAACGATCGCATAACAAAACCTAAACGATCGTTTAACAAAAACTATACGATCGCATAACATATATCTAAACGATCGCATAATAGATATCTCAACGATCGTATAATAAAAACTAAACGATCGCGTAACATTTAGCCAAACAATCGCTTAGTATTCTCTATACGATCACATAACAAAACCTAAACGACCGTTTAACAAAAACTATAAGATCGCATAACAGATATCTAAACGACTGCATAATAGATATCTCAACGATCGTATAACAAAAACTAAACGATCGGGTAACAGCTAGCCAGACGATCGCATGATGGATATCTTAACGATCACATAACATTTCGCTAAACGATCGCTTAGTATTCTCTATATGATCGCTTAGTAATCTCTATCTGATCACTTGGTAATATTTAAATGCTCGTTTAACATATTCGTAGAGGCACGTTCACCAAACGGTTTGAAGGCTTTTTAAAAACTAGGGGTAATTTTGAAATTTCGTATGGGGAAAAGGTCCGTGGTAGAAAAGTTTTTAGGAAGAGGTCATTGGTAGAATTCTTCTCTTTGTTTTTTTTGTTTACTTTCATGTTTACCGAGGTAACCCAATATATGTGTATATATATATGTTAATCTATTTCTTTCTCCAAACCCTAAACTCCAATATATATATAAATATACAACTTTCCCTATTCCTTATTAAATTTCAGAACCTCAAATAAATATTAAAAAAAAATCCTTTTCTTTTCCTTAATATCCAAATCTATTTGGATTCCAATTTCAAACATATATACTTAGGGGTTCAACATGAGATGATATATCTAGGATTGGCAACGAGGCCGGGACGGGGCGAGGGGGCGTCCTTCGTCTCCGGCCCCGTGAAGGAATTCTCTCTCATCCCTGCCCCCGTCCCCGCCATTTGAAGGTAGGGACGGGGGCGGGGATTCCTCGGTATGGAAACAAGGTCCCCGCGGGCCCCATTCCCTGTTTTCCCATGGAGATTCCCCTACTAATTCCCCGTGTGGATTCTCCATTTTTTAATTAAAATTTTATTTAAAATTTGATTAAAATTTGGGCTTAGATTTAGAATTTAGATATTTAATATTGGGCTTTAAATATAAGTCTATACATTATAAACATACATATAAATAAGTTATTTTATATATTATAAATATATATTTATAAAATATTAAAAATATAAATATATCAAATCGGGATCGGGGTCGGGGTCAGAGTCAGGGTCGGGGTCCGGTTTGACCCAATACCCAGTCAAACCGGGGATTCCCCGATCCCCACGGGGAATTCTGCCAACCCTAGATATATCCCCACATCCTATATCATCTCAGTGTTTGGAGGCCCATTATACTATCTCACCGATTTTAGTTATTTGTGGGCTCATTTTTGGAACCTGTTTCGTATCTCACCATCATTTTTCTTCCGTGTATCGTATATCATCTCAGTACTTGAACATACTTGATCAGAACTTCCCAAACATCATAACTCCCTACATCCTATATCATCTTAGTGCCCCAAACAACCCCTTATTTATATTTCATAACTCTTTCTAAACCCAACTTAAAATTAATCTTCTAAATTTTAAATTGCAATTATCTCTCACAATTTAAGTCCTTCAAAATTCAAAATCCTAATAGATATCACTGAAATTAAATTTCAAGATCTATTTTAAATCCCAAAATTCAAATCTTCTCCTAAATAAAATCCAAAATTAAAATCGAACTAATCAAAATAACTCAATTATCTAAATTTTGACCTCAAAAATTTCAAAATTAAAGGACATAAAAATCCAATAATTTGAGAAAATTAAATTGAATTTATCTAGAACCCGGGATGCTACATTTCAAGATTCCCATGTCCCTGACATTGTAACATCCATCCTCTCAAGAGTTCTGACATTCCTCTCCTTGAGGATTTGCAGGTACTGAAAGGTGGACTATTGATTCCTACTGAGCTTGAGACTCGCATCTTTCACATTCTGGTTTCTGAGTCTCGTACCTTGAACATTGTTTTCGTGATCTTACTTATCATCAGACTGAACTTGATGCGTTGGTTCATCTTTTAAGTGTATCTCTTCCGCGATCTAATGATGCTTCAAATAAAAATAGCAAAGGTTGTTCTTAAAAAAAATAAATAAAAGTTACAAATGTCTAAATAAAGTCAACACACTTGCAATAGCTCAAAAAAGAAAGTCACCTATACAGAACACATAAGTCTTTTTTTTTCTTTTTTTTTTTTTTGGTGGAGTTGGGTTGATGAGTTTTGTAGACCAAAATTAATTTTGGCCCTAATGTGATCACTAACTTTTCAACCATGAAAAAAACACAAGAAGCAAGCTCTATTTTTAAATAAAACAACTACGAAAATGAGGATGGACCACCAATATTTAGGATGAAAGATCATATCAATTATCTTTAAAAAAAAAAAAACCACGTTAATTACCATTCAACTAAGTTCATGATAATAAATACTAATTTCGTTCTAAGTCTTCATTATGATCCTAGTTATGGAGTAAGTTAAACTAAAACATGATTTTATATTTTAGAGTTTCGGGTGAGAATCAAAAGAAACCAAAAAAAATAACTTTTAAAAATATAAAAATCAAAATAGTTTTCAAATTAGATTTTTGTTTGAAACCAAATTTATGAAAATCTAAATTCAAATACTTTTAAAATTTTGGTAAAATGAAAACTATAATATTCTTCAGTAACTATGGGAATTTGAGAAGTTCACCTTGCAAATCCACAATTACCGAGTTGAAATGTAATAAATCAAGGTAAGTTATCATTACAAATCTGCCACCTTTTATCTTATAGTCCGTTGGTTCATGGAAATAAGAAGTGAGAATGGAAAATGATATTCTATCATGTATGGTACAATTTTTAACTTTGGAATGAGAATATCTTATAATATTTTATCATGTTGGTAATAAATTTTTAACCTTGATAATGAGAATATCTTATTCTAAAACATTTCAAATTGTCATCCATTGAGGTTTTTCATAACCACCCAAATAGATATTTTTCTCTATTTACAATGGTTTTTCTCTCTCACTTTTTATATTTTCGTTTTATTTGTTTTTCTTCTCTATTGATATTGGTTGATTTATTTAATTTTTATAAATATGTTTAAATTAAATTTATAACTAACATATATAATTAATTTGTTTAATAATAATGTTAATATAATAATTTATTCTATTATTATGAATTAATATGAAAAATCATAATCTTTTTTTAAAAAAATATGAATAACCATAATTATATTTGCTTAAATTTCTTTTTATTGTAAGTATATATTAACATCATAAATTATTTATTAAAATTATTAATTAGTCTTTAAAAAATATTAATTAAGTAACTAATAGTAAAATAAGTTAATTTTTTTAATTAAATAATTTTGTACACTTATACTTCTAGTTTTAATCTATAATCATAGTTATTTTTTTAAAATTAATTTTTTTTTTGATGATTTAAAATCAATTAGTTTATATCAACTTTTATATATATAAATAAGGCTTATAATTGACATTAAATAATTTTTTAATTAACTCTTCAATTAACAAAACTGTAGAAAAAATAAATATTTAAATCAATTATCACTATTTTAAATCAAAATTGATAATATAAATGTTCAATATAAAAAATTTAATTGATAATAAATATATTAAACTGGAGTATGGTGGGTAAATTTTAGTTAAATTTTAATGGCTTAAAATTGATTTAATAACTTGATGTAATGAAAATAAATTAACAAATGAAAATTAATTATTAAAATTAATTATTATTAATTTTATATTTTATAATGGCATAAAAAGTATAACACGTTTTCAGACATAACTAGGGTGTACATGGGTTGGGTTGAGTTGGGTTAAACGTATTTTTTGTTGGTTCGATTGACAACCCAAATCACCCAATAAAGTTTCCAACCCAACCCAGACCCAACCCTTAAAATTCGGGTTGAGTTGGGTTGAGTTATCGGGTTATAACTTATTTTTTTTATTTTTAATGAAAAATATGTAAATTTATATACAACACATGACTAATAACTAAAATCTCATAAAATAAATATGCTAAATACCAAATATCTATGATGATATTTATCGTAAACTTTAAAAAAAAAAAAAAACAAATATCATAACAATTTTAAAAGAAAAATATTAAAAATTAAAAAATTAATAATATAAATAAATTAAACTTTAAACAAAGAGAAATATATATATATATAATTCGGATTGGATTGGGTCAACCCAGAATTTTTTTTAACCCAACCCAATAAAAATAAAAAAATTCAACCCAACCCAACCCAAAAACAAAATTAACCCAACCAAATCCAACCTTTACATTTTGGTTTGGTAGTCCGGATTGTTCGGGTTATTTGAACACCCCTAGACATAACCAAACATCATGTCCTTAATTCCCAACCCATTTTGAGATATCTTTATTCACGGACATCTATAAAATCTTAATCCAAACGACTCTTAATTAATAGTGATAGACTATTGTACCTATATTTATTTTGGCGGGAATTGGGATTCATTTCCATTATAAAATCTCGTTATAGTTACACTTGTTTTAATTATGGATTGGTAAAGGTGGTTTTTTTTTTTTTTTTTGGGTTTGGGTCAAATCTCGAAGAAAACCCCTCGTCTTTCGCATCTCCTTCTGTTTCACCCACGCCACAAAAAACCAACTACACACCCAAATCACCGACGGCGACGACCCACGGCCACGGCCGTGGCGATTACTTTCGACAGCGGCGCAGTAGTTCCCGACATACGGCGGCGGTGCTAACCTCCATCGGCAGCCACTCGAAGATCCATGGCCTCTGACGCTTACTGTTACGGATCCGGCGGTGCGAACGGAAGCTGGCCGAGACGTTAGTGTTCCAAACGGCAGTCACCTCCTGGGAACCCTGCAGACAATTTTCAGATTCGCCAACTCTGACGAACAGTCCGGTCAATTTTCCCCTGTGAGTTAAGGTGAGATTTAATTGTTTAGTCAATGATTGATATGTGTAAGAAGTTTTCGAAATTTGTTGTTTGGGATTTTAATTAAATATTTTACTTAAACAAGCTTTCGAAATAGAATACTGTGCTGAGTGAAGTGTTTTGTTTTGTTTGGGTATCAATAAATTTGAACCAAATGAAAGAAGATTGTTGGAGGCAAAATTGTGTAGCGATGAAGGAGGACGGAGATGAATCAAAGAAAGATGAAGAGAATGTGGTAGGTTACCACAGCAACAACGTGAAGAAAGTTAGGTTAAATTCAACTCTCGCTGCTCTGCTGGATGATCCTATTCTCGCCGATGTCCCCAAGAATCCCACCCTATCGCACGTCGACACTCTCATCAGCCTTGAATTGGGCAGCGCCATGCGCATCTCCGTCCTTAAGCTAGACGGCACCGCCATTGGTAAACACATTTTTCTAATGTTCCTCTTTCTCTGTCTGGCATTTTCACAAACACTTTGTTGTATGAATAACGAAACTCGATTAACCATCACGTTCTATTCTTTAGACGTGCCGATCATGAATTCCGCAACGTTGAAAGACTTGAAGCTTGCGATCAAGAAGAAAGTAAACGATATGGAACAATCCAAGATGGGGCATCGCCACATTTCATGGTACACTTTCTTGATAGCTCTCTCAGCCAATCGTTCAATGATCATTGTGCATTGATTACAAGTATTTCTCTAATGGATTTGCAGGAAACATGTGTGGGCAAATTTTTGCTTAGCACACCACAACGAGAAGATACTTGATGATAACTCTGTGCTTCAAGATTTTGGAATCCGTAACAATTCTCAGGTTGGGTTTTCTGTACGAGTTTGAAGCATTAGAAATTTATTTAAGCTGAATTATTCATTCATGATATACAATGAATAAAAACTTGTTGCAGGTGCATTTTGTCCCATACGTTATGTCAAAGAACTCTCGAAGGCATTCTAGGAGGAGAAAACACCGATTTTTTCATGGTCTCAACAAATGCGCATGAACAAGCAGAATGCTTTGGAGGGTGATTCTCTTAACACAAATTCAGTAAGCTTGAGTTCGCACTACAGTTTTTGTACAAATGTATAGCTTGCAGTATGAATGTCTACATGATTAGCGAATTCCTTTTTTTTTTTTTTTTAGACTGGGAAACCCAAATCCTGCAAATGCTCTGTTCATTGTTTATGTATTGAACTCATCTTAGTTTGTGAAGAAATTTGGTTAATCTCTGATGTCACTGGGAAATTGAATCAAGCTATTTCATTCATAACTGGAACAGACAAACAAACTTTGGATTAAAATTTAAGGGTAGACGCTCCTCCAAGCCCAACAAAAGGGTCTACTTTATCTCATAATGATGTTCATATTTAGCTGCTATGAGTCTATATTGTCAACCCCATTCTTATGCTTTTATGTGTTCGTGATCCATTGTTTCTAATACTCACTCCTTTGCTACTGTACCCTTGTTTTCTTTCTCCCCTTGACCATGTTTGTTCATGTTTTAAGACTAAATTATAAAAAAAATTGCATTGAACTTGCTCATTATTTTAAAAATTCTTTTGAGGTCCAATTACAATTTTTGTCCTTATAGTTTGGAAATAGTTAGAATTTATTTATTATAATTTTAGAAGTCCTTACAGTTTGATAAACCTCGTAATTACAATTCTCGTTATAATTGTAACGTCTCGAGTTAGGTGAGGAACATGAATAAACTTAGATCACATCTAAATGAGAGTAATCCTAAGGATATGAAAGTATAGCATAAGTAAGGACCTGAAAGAATTGGAAGTTACTACCTATACTAAGAAAATGCATCTTTCTTTTCGGTGACTCAATCATAAGAACTCCAAAATAAAATGGGCTTAGCTTGGGTCAATCCAAGCATGTTGAAAGGATCCATGTTAGTTTGTGGGACAACTTTCACTCTTAGAAGCAGTAATGTTGAGGCAAATATGGACGCGTGCCTGAGGTGAGAGGTGAGGCAATCGGAGGCCCATGCACCTCATTTGTAGCTGAGGCGTGCAAATTCAATGAGGCGCTCGCTTTAACCCATGTAAAAGAGGCCCACCAAATCTATGTAACCTACTATTATAATACATAATCATTTATACCATGCAAAAGCAAAAATCATTATAAGAAAATGTGTTGGTCTCTCCCTATTCTCCACATTTGGGTTAGTTTTTTTTCATTCAAACAAGAAATTTTCTTTAGTTTTTCCATTCAACCTCTTCAGCTGCACTTATATAAGGGGTAGAAAAAGCAATCAGAAATGTAAGTTTTTTTTTTCTCCCCATAAGAGTTCTTCTCGGCAGCTTTTGAAGTGGGTTTATAGATTTTTTTTTTTTTTAAAAAAAAAACCCCGAAAAAAACAAAGGTTTTTTAGTTCTTCTTTTTCCATTATACTTGTTCTCATCCAATTCTTGAGCATATCTTCAACTTGTTTTCCAAAAAGGTTGTTTTTTTTTTCAGTATACTTTTTTTTTCAACCAAAAAGTTGATTTTGTTATTTTTGTTTTTCATATTCAACTTGTTTTTTTTCATTTAAGATTAGTTTTTTTTTTTGTATACTTTTTTTTCAACTAAAAAGGTTGGATTTTTTTTTTTTTCCAGTATACTACTTGTTGCTTTTCATATTCAACTTGTTTTTGAAAAGGATTAGTTTTTGAAAAAAATTATCTTTTTTCAGTATTCTTTTATTTCAATTCTGAGTTGAAACATTTATAAAATAGGCTTTTTAAAAAAAATGGTTTAAAACGGAAACATCCCGATTGGCAATATGTCATATTAGAAAATGAAAAAGATACGAACACATGCAAATGTATGTTTTGTGGAAAAATTACAAAGAGTGGCATTTGTCGTGCATCACAACACTTAGTTTGTGGTAACTGAAATGTTAAAGTAATGCTTGAAGTGCTCAACCAATGTAAGAGAGGAACTGAAAGAGTATCAAAAGAAGACAAAGGCAAAGAGGGAGGAAAGCAATGCTCTCCTTAACTATGGTGCTTATGATTTGAATATAATTGATTGAGATGAGATGGAACTTGGTGGATGTGGATGAGTACCGAAACATCTATAAAATGAGCAATTCAATCACAATCGCAAGTAAATCCACCACAAACTAAGGGAGCAATGGATAAGTTTATGTATCCAAATCCAGCCAAGGTCATTGATGATCAGAATAGATTAAAGAAGTTTAAACAAATCAACCATCCCCGAAAAATACAACGAAGAAGGGAGAGATGCTACAGTTCAATTTATCATGTGTTGCTACAGTTTAATTTATCATGCATTGGATCTATCAAGCAGGTATTCCCTTAAAAATAATTTGGTTGAAAAGGTTTTTAATAATGATTGAAGTCATAGAATAATTTGGACCTAGATTGATACCTCTTTATTATGACACTGGAGTGACATGCTTAAAAAGGAAGTAGAACATACAAAAAATTTAATGAGTAACCATAAGGTTAAATGGAAAAGAAATGGTTGCTCATTGATGTTTGATGGGTGGACTGATAGAAGAGATAGAACCCTGATAAATTTTTTAGTACATTCTGATGCTGGGATATTATTTTTAGAATCAATTGGTGCATCTCCATACATCAAAACTGGAGAAAAAGTATTTGAACTCTTGAATAGCATGTGGAAAAGATAGGAGAAGAGAATATTATCCAAGTTGTGACTGATAATGCCTCAAACTATATCCTAGCTGGCAAATATTTGGAAGCAAAGTGGTCACATTTATATTGGACATCATGTGTTGCCCACTATTTAGATTTGATATTAGAGGACATTGGAAAGATTGATCAGATCAAAAGATGTCTTTAAAGGGCTGTAGCACTAACTGGTCTTATTTACAATTACTTGTGCATACTTAACATGATGAGAAAGTTCACCAATCAACATGAATTGATGAGACTGGCAATTACACGTTTTGCAACATCGTTTTTTACCCTAGCAAGTACCCACTGAAATAAAGCGAACTTGAGAAAGATGTTTATTTTTTAGAAATGGACGACTTCCAAATGGACAAAAGATCCAAATGGAAGGAGAGCGGCTGATACCGTTTTGATGACATCCTTTTGGAACTCAGTGGTCTACACTTTAAAGGCATCCGAACCCTTAATTCGAGTACTTAGACATGTCGATAGTGTTAAACAGCGAGGTTTAAAAGACTGGTGCGAGATTGTCGCACAATAACGTACCTGATTGTCTCCAAATGGAAATTTTCTATCACGGTTTGAACCCTGCATCGCAGACGGCAGCCAACACGACAGCAGCTGAAGGTCTACTTGATAAAACATATGACAAGGCTAAAAATATACTTGATCGCATTTTAAAGAATCACAAAGATTCGAGGGAAAGCGATCAACGACTCATAATTAAAGAAGGTGGTGCAAGCAATAGAGCTATCGCATCCCTACAAAATCAAATGATTGCGATGATGAATCTGATACAAGGCATCTCAATCAACGTCTACTAGTGATCAAAATCAATGCACAGTGGAATTAGAGTTGCACTAGATCAAAAGCAAGGTCAACTGCCTCTGCCTCCACTTTTAGAGTTCAAAAGCAAACACTGAGTATACAAGTGGTTAGTGATGAAGATGAGGACGACGATGTAGAAGAATTAGACATTTAAGACAATGGCCAAGGAGGAGCAATGGACGAAACCTTATATTTAGATGGGAAAGATGTTGAATTTGACATTTGATCATGTTTTAAACTTTTACTTTTAAATTTTTGTTAATTTTTATTGATTAGATTACTATTATTGATCTTTGAGGCTGACATTTTTATATAAACGTATGTTCTACTTCTACATATATTATTTATTTATTCATTGCACCTCGCTTCGCTCGAGCATCGCCTTGTTGTCGCCTCTCGCATTAAGCATGTATAACGTAGTCAGGTCATAAGGGATGTCGCCTCTCGCATCGACTTGTCACCTTGATATGTGCCTTGCACTTTGAAAACACTGCTTAGAAACAATTCAAGACAAGTATAACGTAGCCAGGTCATAAGGGATGTAGAGAAATGTCGGGACAATTAGATGCTAAATTTGAATTCTGAATCCTGATCCAAATTTTGAGCCTGGGGCATTACAATAAACTTTATGAACTAAATTCTATTTATAAACTTCAAGAATTAAATTCTAACTTTTTTCAACCCATAGGACCAAATTAGAAATATAACCTACTTTTAATCATTGAAAGTTAATAGTGTTATTTTGAACTTTTCACAAACATTTCAAAACAATGATTAGAGTAAATTCGTTAGAATATTGAATGAAAATTGTGACCTAGAATAATGTGGTAGTAATCTAAAACAAAAATTTGAATCACGTAGTTTAGATCCTTTTGTATCACATAGCTTTTAGATCCTTGCCATTCGATGTCAAGTCCTAATTACCTTAGATATTCTAACAAATTCTACTTTAATAGTTGCCTTGAAACCTTCAGCAAAGTGCCCAAAGATTTTCATTTTTTTAATAAACTAATGTTATTTTAATTTTGTTGAAGCCTCTATGCTCAAGCTCAATAATAGGATCTTCGTTGAACATCTTACGTTCTAGATTTGAGGGCTAAAATGGACATTATTGTCAAAAGAATAAATGAAACAAAAAGTTTCAATATTCTTGAAATATGTTAATGTGAATGATGGTCTAAGCAACCATAAAATACTAGTGTTCCAAGAGTAACTTTTGTAAGTGATTGTAAAAACTTGTGGCCAAGCACTATGGATATGCAAACCTATGGTTTGCCATGTAAAGTTAGGGGATATGATACGATATGATACAAAATCTATATATCATATAACTTTAGCAAATCCCACCAGAAGAAAAAAAAAAAAAAAAAAAAACTGCTGAATTTTCTTCCTCCTCTGCTGCTACTCTCCATGTTTTGAATAAACTCCATCAACATCACTTGCCTGCCTCATTTTCTCCTTATACTCTTTCAACTCTCTCTTGTATCTTTCCTTGTCTTTAAGCCCAATGTTTTGATAAACCTATTACAGAATCAAACCACAGAAGTTTATGACAACTCTTGAAACTAAGGGAACAAAAATGCTTGAAAAGACATACCGTCCTTTCTTCAGGGCTAAGATTGTTCCAAGACTCTCCAATCATTTTAGTGAACTCCCTTTCTCTGTTTGGGTACAGAGATTTGAGCTTGTAATGCTTCTCTGCAAAGAAGAAATTATACCCACTTCTGTTTGGTTTTGGATGGTTTGGATCTCCCTTTCTCCGGCTCCTCCGGTGCCGCCTACCGGAATGTCGATATCTGCCACCGGTATACGGTACAATGGCATTGGTAGACTGAGGCCGGAGATCTGACGGAGGTGGCTGCTCTGGATGGTAAAGAACTCCTCTAAGAATCTCAGATCCCAATTTCACCGTCACAAGGTAACCACAGTCGAATTTCCCATCAATTGTTCCAGTAACTGAAAAATATCAAGTAATTTACATAAACCCAAGAAAGGAAAATGAAAAAATATGGTCAGAATCGCTATAATTTATTGAACCCAGTCGGTTACATAGAAGCCATTGGTGGGAACTGTTGGAACTTTACTGCTTGACCCCACGAAGAAAAGGAACGGAATTAAAAGAAGTAAATGCTAAAAGGTTTTTGTCACCTTCAGCAGGCGGACCAGGGGAAAACGACGTAGTTTTGGGAGTATATTCCACCAAAGCCAATTCATTTTCACTTGTAGGGCTACCAAGAGGAAATGGCGCTGTAGAAAGACAAAAGCCAAATCAGACTTTAAGAAAATTCCGACGTGGGAGAAAATGGATAAAGGTTAAAAAAGAACAAAAAGGCAAACCTTGAGGGACACAGATGGGGCCCTGCCGGCCGAACAAATAAACTTGCTCGTAATGGTAAAGAAGACTAAGATAATGTTTTCTCAATACAAAGGAAGCACTCGTTGTTGTAGGAGAGAACTTAAAAACACTTCCAACTTCTCTCCATTTTTTCTCTGCAACAACCTACACCGCCATTAAAATAGATTTAAAAAAAGCTTTGTTGAAAATGGAAAACCAGGGCTTAAAACTTACCTTTTCATGTCCTCCTCTTCTTGTAACTTCTGAATATAAAACATGCAAGTCTAGCTCCTTCCCTCCAATCACAGGAATCCTTTAAAATATTGAAAGGGGGATAAAAATAAAAAAAAATAAAAAAAAAGGTAAAAAGTACCCATCAGGAAACAGAGGAAAAGTGTTAAAAGTGTGGTGTCTTTTGGTTGTGGAGCCACCATTAATACCATATTATGAAGCTATTTTTATGAGAGAAAAAATAACTCACATGAACTTTGTGTTCATCATAAAATGGAAACGCCTCAAAGTGTCCCAAAAAACAATGGGGTCGGAAATAACTTCATCGTGGGTGGCGAGTGGCGGAGGATAATGTTTATCCAGGCCGCCGTTCCAGCTTTTGGTGGTGGCCGGCGGTGACATGACCGGAAAAATGAGAGAAAGGAAGATGAAGAAGGTAGAAAGAAAGAGAGAGAGAGAGATAATAGAGTAGAGAATAAAGGAAAGAGAAAAGGTAATGATGGTATTAAAGAACATATGATTTCCAAGATAAAGTAATTAAATTAAAAGAGAGAGGGAAGAGAGGGGAAGCTGGAATTAAAGAAGATGGTTGGAAGCGTGAAAGGCAACTGTTATGCAGAATTGGCTTTTTCTGAGAGGATTTTGAAAAGAAAGGGGGCAAAGACCAGTGAACAAAAAGGGGAAAAGAAAGTCGTTGTAATGTAATGAGAAATTAATTATAATTTAATTAATTTGTAAGTGTAAATTTTGTAAATTTGTTTGTTTGTGTGTGTGAGTCGTGTCATTCGAAGTCTGCAGATTTGTAAAGGGGTCTGCGACCAAACGTTGACATGCACCTGGGGACTCCTTTTTGGGTTTCTGAAGCATATCTCTGGGGGAAGATATTTGAAACACACTTTTTGGGGCTACGAGTTAATATGACTCCTACCACTGATCTGACCCCAGTTTACTAAAATGTACCTTACACAATCGGTTTCTTAGGATTTCAAATGCAAACTTTTAATTAAAGTTTAATTACATTCTTCCTATTTTAGGTTATTTTTACCCATCACTAATTAAAATTAGTGTCATTGTAATAAAATTCTATTCATAGATCAATCGTAATTGGTCTCAATCGCCAACGTAATTATCTTATTACAATTGATGTTGTTTACTTTGTATTGTCTTCTTATCGTTACCTTTATTGCTTACCTCTATTGTTTAGAGTCAATCAATGAAGGTAACATTAACCGTGCCATGTTAATAATTCTCTTACTATAATAATAAAAGTAGTGATAATCAGATTAAGCATCATTCATTCCTTGTGTGTTTTGATTATAAATTTGGAGGTGGGTCCCATATTTTATTACAATCATGAAACACAAGTAGTCCATTTTTTAGATTATTATGGATGGATTATGTTTCACCTCGGATAAAAGTTATTAGTTCTTATGGTTTGATAAAAACCCATAAATAGTCTCTATGATTTAATATAACCTCATAAATAGTCTCTACATAGGACTATTTACAAGTGTTTTATCAAACCATATAAACTAAGTTCTAATTCTAAATTATAGAAAGGGGTATTCAAAAAACCCGATAACCCAAAAAAATCGATCAACCCAACCTGGGTTGGATTATCAACTCATTTGAATTGGGTTGGGTTCAAATAAATGAATTTTTTATGAGTTGTGTTGGTTCATGGGTTTACCTAAAATGACCAAAACCAACCTGAACTTATTATTAACTTTACAATGTATATTTTTTACTTATGATACAATAATATATACATATATTTATTTAAGTTTTATCATTTTTTTTATTGTTTATTCTCCAACAACTTCTAAAAACATTTTTTTAGCACTTTGAAAAGAAAATATTCATTATATAAATTGAAATTGAGTTGTTAATCTTAATTCAATATATGAAAATAATTCAATCAAATTTTTACATATTAACAACTTACTTTTTTACCCAATCCAAATGTTTCATGGTTGAGTTGGGTTGGATTCATTTTTTAAGAAATGTTATTTGGGTTGAAGAAATTAATAACCCGAACAATTAGATTGAGTCCAAAAAGTCTTTCATCTCAATCCAATTCAACTTATGAACATCCGTAATTATAGAGATTAAGTTTGTAATCAATAATTTTTTTTAAAAAAAAAGAAGTTGGATTATAATTATATCAAAGTGATGGGTCCCGTTTTCAGTTGAGTGAAGGTGTGTGGGTTAGCTTCCCTATCCACTGGCTGCGTGTTTCGTCCCTCCATGCATAACCTGCACTGAGTGGTCTATATTGCCACCTCCTTCAACTCTCTTTTTCTTCTATTGTTGCTGTCCCAATTTATTTTGGGCATCCTTTTTTGGGTACTTTCCTTTCCTCCCTTATTAAATGGATTCCATTTCCAACTTTGGAAGCCTCTTCTTTATTATTATTATTTCTTTTGTACCTTCTTTTCTCTTTTTTATGAGATGTATAGATGATAATATGTCCATTATTTTTTAGCTATGTACATTTTAACCGTATCAAAATAAATCTGTATGATATTATTTATAATTAGATTGTATATAGCTTCGTTTCTTTATTAATTGAGATTTATCGCATCGTCATTTATATGTAATAAATGTTTTCATCTCAGGGTTAAATTATAACATTTTATTAATCTACAACCCTAACAAAATATTTGTAATTTTTGTCTCGAATAATCAATTAAATGTTAAAATATCATTTTAATCTATGTATTTTGATTCTTATTTCATTTTTTTATGTACTTTTAGAAAATATTATGGGTTGTTTGGGGTATTGAGATGATGTAGGACGTGGGAACTTCTAATATCTGAAGAGTTCTTATCGAAACTGAGATGATATACGATACACAGAAGGAAAATGACGGTGAGATACGAAACACTTTCCGAAAATGAATCCTGAGATGATATACGATATACGAAAGGAAAATGACGATAGGATACGAAACACTTTCCGAAAATGGACCCAGAAACAATTAAAATCGGTGAGATAGGATAATGGGTCAGATGTTATATTATGTGAGGATATATCATTTCATGTTGAGTCCCTGAGTCCCTTAAAATTTAGTTATTATCATTTAGTTTGAATTTCTTTTATCAAAATTAGTTAAATAATAATAATTTTGTGTGATCAAAAGCTTAATGTTAATATGTTTTGAAAATTTATAAATAAAAGCTAACAGAAACTAACTTTAAAAAATAATAATTCGGTAACAATACAAATTAGTTTTATTTACCTTTTTTTTCTGCAAATAGAATAATTAAATTTAAACGTTTTAAAGTATGTGAAATAAAATAAGATGGTACTCAAAGTCTATGCATTAAAATAATATTTTAATCTTATTTAAAAGTTATGGAAGGTTGAATTTATTTTCGGTACTTGTGTTTGTTTGTCCTATAAGTTAAGTAGGCCGTGTGATAAGACAATATTGCGTACCCATTGTCTAGGCTAATTTACTGAATGAGGGATGAAAATTTTGATCCAATAACTTTAGTAATAATAATATTTTTCTTCTCAAACAATAACAATAATAATATTTTTCAAAATACATAAATAAATAAATGGTAGTAATATTATTATTTTTGCATTTGTGAGTAGCCGAACTTATTTATGCATATATCGACCATTAATGGAAAACATCAGTTTTTTCATTTTTATTTTTTCGATGTCTGCCAAATTAGCAGAACTTGCAAAAGTCTATTATTTTCAACTTTTTTGTTTGATTAATAATTAATATACCAATTTATTTTCATTATGAAAATATAAATAAAAAATAAATTTTATGAGTGTAACTGCTGATGAGATTATTAAGAAAGCAACTTTCATCATTTCAGTAACCACCCAATAACGATTGCTAATTCAAATTCAAATTGTAAGTAACCGTTAGAATTCCAAGGTATTTTTCCATGCACTACAGAACTTAATACTCAACCGTTTTATTCTATTTCCAATCATTAAATACACGTGGCATCAATATTTAATATAGTATAGTTTTTTTAGCCGCTGCCATTTTTTGGGCAATTGGTTTAGTGGTATGGTTCTTGCTTTGGGTGCAAGAGGCTCCGAGTTCGATTCTCGGAATTCCCCTTTATTTTTCTCAAAGTGTTATAAATAGTTTTTAGAAGTTTTATTATGACAAATAACACCCTTGCCTCTTGTAGATCCGAGGTGACTTGGACCTGAATAATAATTCTTATTCTTTTAAATTTTGTAATATTATCTTTAATTTTCAAAATTACTTTTAAAATAGAAATTCTTTAAATTTTTCGATGAAAGTTTGAACATGAAATGACCTAAAATGAGGGAGTAACGATTCAATTTTTCTTTTTAGGTTATCAATTACATGATTATTGACTATCTAAATTTTTATTCTAAGTTATTGGCAAATAATTATAGGTCTTGATTTTCATTCAAAGATTTTACTCCAATGGTAAATTTGAAACTTTTATAACATATTAAGAGTAGTATTACAACGTTCAAAGAATATAGTCGTTAAAAAAATAGAGAAATTTATGAGTACTTTTTATAACGTAACCTTTAAAACGTAGAGGTTTTTTATTAACAACGTGTAATCTAGTTTTATAGTACATATCTTATTTAGTCAAATTAAATATTGTAAGTAGTGAGTGTAATTCAATTGATATTCAATGTTAATGATAAAAAAAAAAATTATGTTCAAATTCGATAGAAAAGGTGACTTAATAATCGACTTCAAATTACAAAAAAGAAATGGGCTCTCCTTTCTCCCGGGCTTTCTTAGTAAATGCACTTCTCTGACATGCCTAATCACCATTAATTCACTTTATCTTAATTATTATGGGAAATAAAAAAACATTAAATAGACATAAATGACTGAGCTTCTAAGCAGGAGAATTATACTTCGAATTTTAAGAGTCCCATTCCTCTTCATAAAATCTGATGTTTGATTGAAGTTTAAGAAAAAAAACAAAAATAAAAACAAAACTTTTCTTTTCCAAAACGAAAAACCCCTATTTATTTTTCCTACTACTACAATTAATAAACCTTAAACTATAATTTAGTAATTCCAATATCTTTCAAAAAAAAAAAAAAAAAAATTCCAATACAATTGCCCAGAAAGATCTAGATGTGGTAGTATAATTTTAATATAAATTATACGTAACTCATTCAATAATTTTGGGATTTTTGTTTATTTAGTCAATAAGCTTTCAAAGCACCTGACAAGTCTATTTTCAGTTTTGTGTTTATAATTTTCTTAACTTTAAAAATGTCCCCCCAACAAAAATCAAATTAATTGAGCTAATATATAGATATTTTGGTTTTTAAAGGATTTGTGAACTTTAAAAAATATCAAAAAGGTTCGGGACTAATTAGATACAAAATTAAAAATTAAGTGTTATGTTAAATGCAATAATAGAGAGTGTAACAACCTATTAAACACTTAAATCTATGAAGAGGGGATTTGTTAAACACAAAATTACCAATAGAAAGTTAGGTTTAAATCCTATTTTGGTCTATGAACTTTTAATGTTATTCTATTTTGGTATCTAAACTTTAAAATGACTATTTTGGTCATTGAACTTTTAAAAAATATTTATTTTGGTCCTTGAACTTTTAAAAAATATTTATTTTGGTCCTTACTATTAAAATTTTGTTAACTCTTTGATGAAATTGCGTCTAGCATGTTTTGAACAAAATGAATATGAAGTAAAATACCAACAACCAACGTGGCAAAATATTGAATGGTCAGAATCTTGATCCATTGAGTTCCACAAAAAAATGTTTTATCACATAATTTAAAATTGAAACACTACATTTTTTTAGCGTAACTAACTTATTTGGCAGTCTAATCATCTAAAAATCAAGTCATCTTATCATTTTGTTTAAAAGTTAACAGAATTTTAATAGTAGAGACCAAAGTAAACACTTTTCAAAAGTTCAGAGACTAAAATAGATGTTTTTAAAAGATTAGGAACCGAAATAGAACCAACTTCAAAATTTTAGGGGCTAAAAGAGGATTTAAACTTAGAAAGTTACTAATAGAAGATTGTCTTTTTTTTGTTTCCACAATATGTGGGGTAGAGAAGGATTGAACCTCTAACTTCGAGGTTGATAATGCACACTATGTCAGTTGATCTATGTTCATTTTGACAAAAGAATGTCTTAAATTTGTGGAAAACTTTAAACTAGCAATATTGATTATGATTTTGCAAATATGACAATTTTTGTTAAATTCTTGCACACCTACTTAAATATTTTTATGCAGTTTTTTTTAGTACAACAATTGGAGATGGAGATCAAACCTTTCATTTACAAGAAGGAAGGTCATGTCAATTACAACTAACTTTGACTATATAATTACTTTTTTACCCCACATACCACGGTATATTATATAACATTTTTACAGTATATCAACAATATACCATGTTTAATGTTATCCCTATCAGTGACAAACCATTGTAGTTCAATGATAAACATAAAATATCTAAATATGTAAGTAAACAACTAGTGATTAAGAAAAACAATAATCATTTGCCAACATTTTCTTATTCCATTAGTGTAGTATATCAACGATAGATTTGACATTAAATGAACATGTATTGTAAAAGTAATAATTAAAATTATATATACATATTTTTTTTTAAAAAAAAAACTTAATATTTATTTGATAAATAATTCATTAAAAATTATTTTTATATTTGTATTGATTTTAGTATTGTGAGTACAATTTCTAATAAATGATCATTTGATGTTTTCTCTCAAAAAGTAAACTTGCCTTGAGAGCTTTATGTCACACCTTTCTCCAAATTACCCTCTTAATTTGAGAAAAGATGTTAAAACAGTAATTGCTAACCCTCTTATAATAACTATTGTCCAACCCACTATTGGAAACCTATAAATTTAGCACCCATTAAACCTGATTAACAATTTATAATTCTATAGAGCTCAACACATAAATTCAGCAACAACTTAAACATATAATTCACTACTAACCAGAAAGGTCAACATTAACATACGTAACAAATTCAGGAACCAAACTTAAATACAACACCAACTCCCCTCTGTTCCCCTCCCTCCAACAAAGACATAAAACTAATAACAGAACATTATGAGCCACCTAAACTACAATCTTCCTAAGGGTCTGAAAAGTGATTGACTGGCAGAATTACTAGGCCTCGGTGAAGGAATGTGAAGTTCCATTGCGGAAGCGGGGACCAACCTCAAAAATTATTTTTACATAATAAAAATTTTACAGAACCTTTATGCATTATCATATAAAATTATACAGCATGTAAAAGAGGGGAAAAGGAAATTAGGGTTTAGTAAATAAAAAACTTACCCTTAAAGAATCGTTCTTCATGAATTTCCTCCTCTTCGATCACGATCCAAAATGGCTACCACTATAAGTGAGACCACCGTATTCTCTTGGGATGAGAATTTCTTAAGAGTGTGTAGGCTATGAGATTTTGGATGAGGGAGAGAGTTTGAAAGAGAGAGAGAGAACTTTTTTAAGAAAGAACATAACCATCCACACACCTCTCCTCTGTGAAGAAGAAGATGATCAAAATAATTCTACATGAAAAATTGTCCACCAACACATCTATCAAACGACAGAAAAGAGGGGAAGGAGTTATAACTCCCCCCAAAATTAAATTCAAAATTAAAATTTAATTTTTAACAAATATAATGAAAAAATAGTAGTATATATATTTATATGATAACTAATTTATCATATAATATATATATATATATATATATATCAACCATATATTATATCACATATAACTCATATCCTATAGTTTTTATATTGTATCAAATACAATATAACCTATAATTTTTCTTTCTCTCATACGTGCATAGTATTTAATATAAATCACATTTATACTAAATTTAATTATATGAATCTCATCCACATAATTAATATTTGAATTATATTCAAATATTTGTTTCCTCTCAGAATAAAATTTATATTATAATTGATCAAATATATTATATTAATTATATCATATATAATTAAGTTAAATTAATTATATCGCATATAATTAATTCCCTCAATTAATTTGAACAAGTCAAATTAATCTAAAATTAATTCTCAATAATCTCCGTTGAGCTACAGAGGGGACCTTATAGACATGTAGATTGAAGCTTCAATGGTACTTGATAAATTAATTAAACTCATTTAATCAAATTACTCAATATCCATTAACTGCAGTCACTCCACTAAAGATTGACAGTTGCACTCTTCGTACTACAGATATATTTCTGTGTCCATTGGATATAACCAATCAATAGTGCGATGACACTTCACAATTGCTCATAAGTACAGTTGGGCCAAAATTACCGTTTTCCCCTATGGTTACATCTAACTTCTCAAGTACCATTGATCCCTCTAATGAACAATAAGTCATAGTTCAACTATAACCCAACCTCTCTCGGGTCAAGAGAGGGTGTGGCGCCACATTGTTCAAGCCCCAGAATTAACCTTTAAGGGAGCAATTTATCTACTTACCCCGACATTAGAAAATGAGCGAATTCTATCTTGTGTAGCTGTGTTCCTAGCTTTTCAATCAGACGAATCCCCAAGGCTTATTGAGTTGACGATCTGGCCACTCTCACCCATACAAATCAAAGGATCACCTTCTTAGACAAGAATTTACAACTCACTCAAGATTCAGGTCATGTTACTTATGATCATCCTGGTGAAATGTAAGTCTCTATTATGAACGATGTTATATAATGAGACTAGTCATTTCGTGGTTCGATCTTATGCAAACTTCTTTGTATAGAACACTCTTACTCACATGTCTCTACATGAATGATCAGGATCAGATCATTTGTAGCACTTTACAATAATTGTAATGTCTACAAAAAGTGTCGTATTCGTAATGTCACAAGAATACGGTAGTCAGCCTTATCCATCTACTACAGACCATTTAGGTTATCACTAAAACATGACTCACCTTTATGTCTCTACATACATGTTTAAGCTACAAATAACCTTGAATATTAGTTTACTGATTTTGTGAGTTAATGCTAATAAATTTCGAATAAAACATCTTATATTTTATTAAAAGAAATAAAAAGTTTGTACATTACAATTAAAAACTATATGACCCACGAGATTTAGAGCATCAACCCTAATAATCTTTTATTTATCCTAAATTTAGTGGAATGTACAATATTAAAGTCATCCTAATATAGAAGTACACATAAAATAATAAATTAGGGCATAAGAACGCGCTCAGTACAAAATCTCCCACTTGCCTTAGACTAAATGTGGCATGTTCCGTAGACCCATACTCTGCAGGTGGTCCTCAAACACTTTAGTTGCGAGGGTCTTTGTAAATGGATCAATAATGTTGCGCTCAAAAGCTATCTGTATGACGATCACATCCCCTCGACTTGTGACTCCTAGGCTCTTGGGAATTAGCCACAACACCATTCCTTAGCAGCTTCACAAGTCACCACGTACTTAGCCTCCACAGTGGAGTCATTAACGCACCCCTACTTGGTGCTCCTTTAGACTACTGCCCCTCTGTTAAGAGTGAATACTGATCCTGATGTGGATTTCATAAAATCCTTATCAGTATAGAAATTAGAGTTTGCGTATCCTAAAAGGATCAAATCCTTATAACCATACACGAGCATGTAGTCTCTCGTTCTCCGTAGATACTTAAGAATGTTCTTAACGACGGTCTAGTGATCAAATCCTAGATTAGACTGATATCTACTGACCAACCCCACTGCATAGCAGATGTCAGGTATAGTACATAACATCACATACATCAGGCTACCAACAGCCGATGTATAGGGGATTCATTTCATTTTCTCAACTTCTTGAGGGGTCTTAGGACACTGTTCCTTAAACAATACAACTTCATGCCTGAAAAGGAATAAACCTCTCTTGGAGTTATGCATAAAAAACTTGACAAGCATCTCGTCAATGTACGATGCCTAAGAGCAGGCGTAGCTTTTTGTTCGTTCAGTCTCTAAAGATTGGAATGCCTAGAATAAACTGTACCTCTCCCAAATCTTTCATTTGGAATTGGGTTGCTAACTAATTCTTAATTTCAGTCAGTAGACCTACTGTTGGGGTTTGTGCCCTAAAGTCTCATGTCTTGTAGTTTGTAAACAACTTTGTAAGAACACCTGTGATGTATAATATATATGATATTTACTTCACTTATTGACTTTGCACATTTAGATGTTTTTTATTTTACCACAAACCAATGAACTTAATATCCCTGGTTGTCTTTATGTAACTTAAGCATGTATGTAATAACATACAAGTGGATCATGTCTTAAGTGATAACCAAAATGGTCTGTAGTATATGGATATAGGAGGGAAACCTTGTCCTGGTAACACTACGGATGCGACCCGCTTTGTGGAATTGTTACAAGTATTGTGACTTGCCACAAATGGTTTGATCTTGATCATTCATGTAGAGAACATGCGATCAGGGGCATCATATACAAAGAGTTTGTATAAGACTTGACCTCGAAGTGTTAACGTCTCGTCATATAACTCCGTTCATGACTGAGACTTCACTTCATTAGGATGACCATAGGTAACATGACCTCAATCCTGAATGAGTTGGGAACTCCTGCCATTGAGGGTGGTTCTTTGATTTGCATGGGTGCGAGTGGCCAGAGCGCCGACTCAGACCTACCACTTTGGAGATTTATCTTATTTAGAAGCTGGGAACTCAACTTCACAAGATGGAGTTCACTCTTTCCCCGAAGCAGGGTAAGTAGATAGATTGCTCTCTTAAGGGTTGATCCTGGAGCTTGAACGATGTGGCACCACACACCTTCTCATGGCCTGAGATGTGTTCACACATAGTAGAACTATGTTGTATTGTTCATTAGAAGGATCAGTGGTACTTAAGGAGTAAGATGTAACTACTGGGGCAAAAAGGTAAATTGGCCAACTGTACTTACTAGCATTTGTGAAGGGTCATCGTACTGATGATTGGTTATATCCAATGGACATAGAAATATATCTATGGTAAGAAGAGTTCAACTGTCAGCCTTTAGTGGAATGCCTGTCAGTTAACGAATGGTAGATATCGTGGCTAAAGAGTTTAGTCAGCTATTCATGTACGGTTGGAGCTTCGAGCCATAGGTTCATAAAGTCCCTTTGATAGCTTGGATACAAGTTGAGAGTCAGTTTTTGGGTCAGTTTGAAATGTTCAAATTCACAAGAGGGAGTTCTATTATATATGATATAATTAAACTAGTTAATTATATATGATATACATTAATTTGGAGAAAATTGGATATAAAAATGATTTATATCTAGTGGAGGAAAAATACTATGATCAATATATGATATCAATTCATGAGTTATGAATATGATGTGATGATATTCATTGTCTATTAATTGGACGGTTAAAGGGGTAATAGGATGGCGTCTCTTTTGTTTTTATAACGGATGAGTAAGTTGAAAAATCACTTTGAAACGCTTAAATAGCTCATAGTGTGTTAAGCATGGCATGCGCAGACATTGTGTTGAAGAGTATCATCGCTTAGAAAAAACCTGTGCCTATACGATAGTGCTTGAACAGTCGCTTACCTATACGATAGTGCTGAGCGATCACTTAACGATTACACCTGCGCGCGCTATTTACTAAACGATCGTTTACCTTTTCCTAAGCGATCGTTTAACGTCCGATATTTACTAAACGATCGTATAGATGATCGTTTAGTTTTTCCTACATGATCGTTTAGACAATCGCTTACCTTTTCCTACACAATCATATACTTCACCTAAATTATCAAGTATTTTGTCTATACGATAAACGAGCCCATTTCCCATTTGCTCGATCGTTGTATACGATCTCTCTTCCTTCTTCCCTCTACCAAATCCAAACAAAGCCCACCCTTTGGATTCTCACTCCAAGAATACTGAGGGTTCTGAGTGGTGGTGTCATCCCCGTTTTCTTCTGTTCGTGTGGAGACTGTTCGAGGTAGACGATTAGGTTTTGCTGAGCAATAGCTTACCGTCTCAGCAAAAGCGAGATTTACTGTGAAGAATAAGTCTTCAACTGATATGATCTCTTGATCTTTTATTTAATGTTCTTTTGAATATGTCAATAATTTAGCATTATTAATGCATATTAGTATGTTTGAATGTATATGTGAAAATTTTGTCACAATGAATTGGAAAGATCCGCTTCGCTCGTAGGTACTCTTGAATAAGAGTTCCTTCACCTATATCATTTCCAATGAGTAGGATATCGTCTACATACAACACTGGAAAAGCTATTGAACTATTGATTATTCTCTTGTATACACAATGCTCATCAATATTTTGATCAAAGCCATAGATTTGATCACAATATTAAATCTTATATTCCAAGATCAAGAAGCTTGCTTCAGTCCATAAATGGACCGATTAAGCTTGCAACCATTTTGCTCTTGACCGTAGGTTATGAATCCCTCAAGTTGCTCTATATAAATGTTCTCCTTAAGATTGCCATTCAGAAAAGCAGTCTTGATGTCCATTTGTCAAATCTTATAGTCATAATATGAGGCAATGGATAGAAGAATCCAGATAGATTTTAATATAGAAACAGGTGAGAAAGTCTCCTCATAGTCGACTCCCTCAACTTGGGTATAACCCTTTGCCACAAGTCTAGTCTTGAAGGTTTGCACCTTCCCATCAGTACCCCGTTTTCTCTTAATCCACTTGAAACTTATAGGTTTAATACCATCAGGTTGATCAACAAGATCCCAAACCGAATTGAAGTACATTGACTCCATTTCGAGATCTATTGCTTTGATCGATTAATCTTTGTCAACATCTTCCGTTACTTTTTTTAAGACAATGGATCCTCAACATCTCTGTCAGATATGATAGCTAGGGTTTCTATTAAACCTATATAACGAACACGGGAGTTCACGACCTTCCCACTACGTCGAGGCTCCCTTAACACTTGAGATAGATTTGACCTACTAGATGATCCAACTTCAATAACTCTTGTTGAGGTATTCTTCTAAAAAGGTATCGTTTGTCGACACAAATACCTTATTATCCTTAGGATCGTAGAAGTAACCACCTCTCGTTCCTTTAGAGTAACCTACAAATAAACATAATTTTGAACGTGAAGGAGTTATATAACATGCAATGGAAGAATTCAGAATCAATAAGCACTTAAACTACATTTAATTTGAGTTTTAAACATGTTGTTCATATGACATTCATAAGAGTGTTTGAAACATTACCTTTGAAGATCTCTTCCACAAATTCAGTAGAATTTCACAAAGATTGAGCATGATTCTTTAAGAAGACCACCACCAAGATCTTCTCCACTATGCTAAAAAAGGAATGCATGGTGAAAGCACTCAAATCAAGTTGAATTAAGGATGAACTAGGAGGGTGGAGTAGGGTTTTCAATTTTCTAGCACTTCAGTAAGTAAACTCAGAATTCTCTTCTTTCTTTTTGCATGAAACTTGTATATATAGATTAAAATCATGCAAAACAGTAGGGTTGTATGGCGGGAAACTCCTACTTGGAGAATTAATGAAGAATTAGATGGAATTTAGTGATTTACCATTTTAAAGAGATAGTGGATTTTTCCAATGAAAAATCCACTTTCTCTTTAATTAAGTTTTATAATCAATTTTTCCAAAATTGATTTTTACTTTAAGCAAAACTATTTTATTTAAATTGTGTTTTTTATAAAATTAATTTATATAAAACTAATTTTTTTATCAAACCTTTTAATTAATAAAAAAATAACTTAATATCTTAATATTAAATTAATAAAATACTAATTCCACCAATATGATTCAATTTTATATCTAAATCATAATTTAAATATTAACTGATTCTCCAATTTCGTTTGATTTCAACTAAATTAAACGTTTTTAATTGTATCATATATAATCAATTGAAAACCCTAAAATTGAATTTGAATATTTCAAATTCATAACCCTAATTTCATACATCAATACTCAATTTGTTATTCCAATTTATGAGCTAGTAGAGGGACTTAATGGACCTACAGATTATGAGCTCCAACGATTTGTAATTAATTTGTTAAACTCTTTAAACCGAATTAATTACTATTCATTAACTATCAAGACACACAACTATAGCTCGATAGTTGTACTCTCCTCACTGTAGATGTATTTCTGTCCATGTAAACTATAATTAGTAAGTCGATTCTTCACAAGTCGTTCGTAATTACAGTTGGGTCAAAATTACCATTTTACACCTAAATACATCTTGTTCCTTAAGTTTCCACTGACCCTCTAATGAACAATTGATTCATAATACTACTTATGAACCCTGTCCCTCTGTATCATGAGAAGGCGGGGCCCCGATTGTTCAATACCTGGAATCAACACTTAAGAGAACAACCTATTTGCTAACTCTAAAATGGGTAGGAGTGAATTCCATCTCGCAGGGCTAAGTCCCCTGCTATCTATCCGATCTTATCCTCATAATGAAAGGCTTATTGAGCAGTGCTGTTGGACTACTCTCACCCATGCAGATCAAATGACAATCCCGAATAAATAGGAGTTCATAGCTAGCTCAAGATTAAGATCGAGTTATCCTAGGTTACTTTAGTATGAAATAGTCAGTTTTAACAGTAAATGGTCGTTATAAAGAAAAGTGACTATTTCGTGGTCTAGTATTTATGCAAACTCATTGCATAGGATGCCTTCACTCACATGTCTCTACATGAATGATCTGTGGATCACATCATTTGTATTATCCATACAAAATAAGCCGTATCCAATAGTGTTACCAGGATGAGATACCCAATTTCATGTATTGATTTATAGACCATTTAGGCTATATACTATTAATTTGATCCTGTTTATGTCACCACATAAAGTTAAAGTATTCATACTATAGCCATGAATATGTTTATTGGATTTTCATAATAGAATGCAATATCAACAACTTTATTGAATAAAATATTCAATAATATTTTATTGATAAATAGAATGTTTGATACAAAATTTACGAACTGCGAGTTCTAGGACATTCGCAACGGAACAATGTTTCAATTTCTTAGGATTTGCCTCAAGCACGTGTGCTGGAGAACCCCAGATCAGAAATGTCGTAACTACCTTTACAACTATTCCATAATTCCAAAGGTGTTTCTGTAACACTTTTAGATGGAACACAGTTCAAAAAGTAAGGTGCAGTTTGTACTAGATAAACCCAAAATGAGTCGGTAGGGAAACGTAATTCATCATAGACCGAACCATATCCAACAGAGTTCTATTTCTCCTTTCTGATGCATCATTCTCTTGAGGTGTACTAGGTGTCAAGAGTTGGGATACTGTTCATGTTCTATCAAATAGTCTTGGAATTTTAAATCCAAATACTCTTCTTCTCGATTAGATCGAAATGTTTTAATGGTTCTATTTAATGTGTTTTCAACTTCAGCCTTATACTCCTTGAACTTTTTAAGGGTTTCAGACTTATGTTATATTAAATAAACATATTCATACCTAGAATAATCATCAGTAAAAGTGATGAAATATTCAAACCCTTTTCTTGCCTTAACATTCGTCAGACCACAGACGTCTAAATGTACAAGTTCTAAGAGTTCTTTGGCCCTATGACATTTTCTAGTAAAATATCTTTTAGTCATTTTGCCTTCAAGGCATGACTCACATATAAGAATTTTTTTTCTAACTCGCTTAGAAGTCCATTCTTGACCAACATTTCTAATAAAATATATCTATTTTGTAAAGTAAGATGGAGTCCTCCCACTGCCACAACTGAGACGGCATGCCCAATTCAAACACACATCGTCATCTTCTTAGCCTCCAATTTCTGCCAGGAACTAACTCCCTGAAATGAAGAACAAACATGGTTAGTGGTGTATGAATCTATTGTCTAGGCTAAATCATTATTCTCCACTGAAAAAGTCTCCAAAACAAGTAAATCATATTTACCTTACTTGACTTTCTTCTTTTCTACCAAGTATTTGGGACAATTCCTCTTCCAGTGTCTCTCATGGTTGCGCAATGGAAATAGATTCTTTTTGTAGTCTTGGCCTTTTTGCCCTTCTGGGCAACAACTGGTTGGTTAGCTTCCCCTTTCCACCTTTATTTTTCTTCCACTTTTTAGTGTTGGAACCTCTATAGAACCTCTTAACAACATTTCTACAGAACTGCAGGAAACTTTCAGGTAAAGATTTCAGTATGAAGCTAACCTGATTAGCTTCATCGATGACTGACCCATTCATCTCCTTCACGTGGAAGTGGACCATTATGTTGAAAATATATTCTCTAATAGATGCCCTTTATTGCCTACAGGCATTGAAAATATTTTTCAGAGCGTCATACCTAAGTTGTGTAGACGGTTGTTTGAACATCCCCTGCAGGGACTCCATGATCTCATGGGCGGTGATCATGGACTCATGTTTCTTGGCCAAGACTTCAGAAAGGCTTGCCAAGATGTACACTCGGGCCTTTTCATTTGCCCATATCCAATGCTCGTATGCCTTCCAAAAATTTCAAGGAACATTTTGAGCTGGATCAAGAGGACAATCCTCTATAAGGACAAATCTTAGGTCATCAATGATTAATATTGTGTTGATTGTGTTTTTCCAAGTTGTGTAATTTTCGCCGATAAGTTTGTCGACAACGAGTAAATTTAGTGTGGCAGAAGTCATAATGGATTTGTTGAAACATACAATTTATTTAAATCAGTATTCTAGCATTACCCATTTGAAAAACCAATCAAATTTAGCAAAATAATATAATGCACCTTGTATGACATCTATTTTGTAATGATGTTTTAGTGTGGCAGGGTAAAAGCCACCGTAGGGTGATCAGATACCCCTTCACTAAAATGAGACCATCTCAACCAATATACGGAACAACTCCTTGATACTATAAATATCAGTCACCATTGTTCGGTCCAGAAACTGCTAAGTGTAGCCCCTCATTTTAGATTCTAGAGTTCTACCCCAATGAGCCAACCATAGGAACAAATCGATTCGGGCAAAAACTAAAGCAATCTTATCAATTTTTGGAGTTTGAGTAATAAGTCATGCAAATTCCATCCGTAGGGGACACAAGAAAATGTGCCTTGAGGCCGAGCATGAAAATTTACTACAAACTAATAAGAGAGACTGTGGGATGTGTTCACACACGTCTCGCTCCCACTTACTATAAACACTTTCTCCATTCACCTTGGTATTGACCTATATAAACACCACCTCATAGAGGGACACAAGCAAAGGTGCCTCGAGGTCGAACATAGATCTCATAGTGTGAACTTTGAGGGAGAAATGTGAAAAAGAAAAATGAAGTATCATATATCCCATTTTCCTCTCACTGAGTGTTTTTCCTAGGGTTATTTTAACTTAAAAAAATACGACTAATTATTTTACTAAGTAATTCTTTAAAATTTTCCAAAAGTAATACTTACTTTGGATAGTTAAACAACTTTGATTAATGTTCATTAAACACTTTAATAAACATTGATCGATAATTGCATGCTTGTAGCAAATCTATCTAATTCACCTATCCAGGTCAGTTCCCAAGTAAGGGTGTTCCGTTTTTTTCAACTTAAATACCCCAGCCTCGATAGAACTAGCCTCAGACAAAAGGTCTCTTATAGATATATTTTCTATAAATTTAATCTTTTAATTAAAGAATAATTGCAATTTGTAGCATTTTTAGGAATAATAACCAAGTGTATAACATCATTTAAAAACATTGCAAATATAGCCAAATTTAAATAGTCTATCATTGATAGACTCTTACCAGTGATATGGTCTATCGCTGATAGACTCCTACCAATAATATGATCTATCACTGATAGACTATTTAAATTTGGCCATATTTGTAATTTTTTTTTACATTATGTTATATCTGCTAATACTTTGGGTCTAATGTCTATTTTGGCAACCGTCCCTTAATTAACACCAATTTAATTCTATTAATCTGATTAAAAGATTAAACTTATTTCAAATCTCATTAGAAATGTGATCTCAGGTCTATGTGAATCATGTTTTAAAACTATTTTAAAAAATGATTTTAACCTAAGGTCAATTCTGAATTGTTGATTTTAATTTCTAATTTCATTTAATTATAACTTTTATAAAACAAATGAAATAAATTTAAACCAATCATTGCATGTTAAAGCATATTTAAGTAAATTATAACAATTATAAAATAACCTAAAGTAGTGACATGCTTTATGCAATTCCATTTCATTACTTAACATACATAACACTTATATACTAAAGTAATGAAATAAAGAATAACATATATCCATCCATACATTCAACTCTATATTATAACACTTATAATATAAATGATGCATAGTTATGTTATTAACGCATGCAAACATATATTATAATATGTATATTATATGATGCATGATCATGTTATAAAATTAAATCATACAACTATATATTATAACATTTATAATATAAATGATGCATGAATAATGTATAACCCATGGTGGGATTTTACTATATGACATACATTATGATATATAAATACATAAATTTAATTCATACATCATATGCATAATTTAAAACAACTATTGGACTGGGATTGGACTCCTAAGCAATTAATTAAATTAATATAACACTTATATTAATTTAATTAATTAAAAAAACAACTAACTATTACAAAAAATGGCGAACTGGTTCAAAACAAGCGAATCAGGTATTGAACCACACAAACCGGACTGCTCAACACCCGAACCGGCTGCTCGAACCAAGAGAACTAGACACGAATTAGTCAACCCATGAACCGAACCACACGAGAACCGGTTCATTCTTTCTGTCTCGGAGCGTTGCAATGCTGTGACCTAGCGTTGCAACGCTACGAAAAGAATACTTCATTCTACCCTTCGCAGCATTGCAGCCCTAGGGCACAACGTTGCAATGCTACTATACAGTAGCCACTGTACAGTTGTGAATTCCTTCAAATTTTCTCCGATTTTGGCCTCGTTTTCTCCAGAAATCCATCGGAAAACTCATGAACGACTCACGGTTAAAGAATTACATACTCTATCGCAATTAATGCCAAAAAACAAAGGGCCCTTACAAACTAAATTTTTTTTTAAAAAATGATAAATCTAAGGTCCATACCCATAAACATCCAAAAATAGAAAACACTCATTATCATTCATCATATGCAAAAGTATAGAATGCAATCCACCAATAGATCTAGAAAATCAATTCTGGAACAATAAAAAAATTAGGACCAAAACCACGCTCTGATACCAATTGAATGAATTATGAAGTTCAATTATGGAAGCGGGAATCGGTCCCAAAAATTATTTTTACAGAACCTTTATGCATTATCACATAGAATTATACAATATGTAAAAGAGGGGAAAAGGAAATTAGGGTTTACTAAATTTGAAACTTACCCTTGAAGAATTATTCTTCACGAATTTCCTCATCTTCGATCACGGTAAAAAAATGTCCACTACCACAAGTGAGATCTCCATATTCTCTTGGAACAAGAATTTCTTAGGAGTATGTGGGCTTTGAGATTTTGGAAGAGGGAGAGAGTTTGAGAGAGGGAGGGAAATTTTTTAAGAAAGAATAGAACCGTCCATACATCTCTCATCTGTGAAGAAGAAGATGATCAAAATAATTCTACGTGAAAAACTGTCCACCAACACGTCTATCAAACAAGAGAAAAGAGGGGAGAGAGTTATAATTCCCCCCCAAAATTAAATTCAAATTTTAATTTTAATTTTTAACAAATATAATAAAAAATAATAATAGTATATATATTTATATGATAACTAACTTATCATATAGTATACATATCAAACCATATGTTATATCATATATAACTCATAACCTATAGTTTTTATATTGTATCAAATACAATATAACCTATAGTTTTTATTTCTCTCATACCGGCATAGTATTTAATATAAATTACATTTATACTAAATTTAATTATACGAATCTCATCCATATAATTAATATTTCAATCATATTCAAATATTTATTTCCTCTTAGAAAAAACTTTATATTTTAATATATCACATACATTATATTAATTATATCACATATAATTAAGTTAAATTAATTATATCACATATAATTAATTCGCTCAATAACTTTTAAGAAATTCAAATTAATCCAAAATTAATTCTCAATAATTCTTGTTGAGCTACAGAGAGGACCTTATAAACATGTAGATTAAAGCCCCAATGGTATTTGAATAATTAATTAAACTTCTTTAATTAAATTACTCAATATCCATTAACTGTCGATTACTCCACTAAAGACTGACAATTGCACTTTTCGCTCTACAGATATATTTCTTTGTCCATTGGAAATAACCAATCAATAGTGCGATGACCCTTCACAATTTGCCCGTAAATACAACTAGGTCAAAATTACCATTTTTCTCCTGTACTTACGTCTAACTTTCAAGTACCACTGATCTTTCTAATGAACAATAAGTCATAGTCCAACTACGACCAAACTCCCCTCGGGTCAAGAGAGGGTACAATATCACATTGTTTAAGCCCTGAATCAACCTTTAAGGGAGCAATTTATCTACTTACCTCTGTTGGGTTTTATGTCTTAAAACTCGTGGTTTGTTAAAACTAAACTTATTCTGTTATCAATAAAGATATTATTGAGGTTTTATTTAATAAAGTCGTTATTGAATGTATGAATTGCTCATTTTGTTTTAGAAAGAACCTAAATCCTATAAACTAAAGATCTATGGCTATTATATGAATACTTGAACTTTATATGGAGACATAAGAGTGGTCAAGTTTAGTAAATAGCCAAAACGGTCTATAGTATACGAATAAGACTGGGTACTTATTCTGGTAACACTATCAGATGCGGTGCACTCTATAGTTGCTAAAATTTGTTGTAAAGTGCTACAAACGGAGTGATCCTGAATCGTTTATGTATTGACATGAGGAGCAAGGGCATCCTATGCAATGAGGTTACACAAGATCGGACCAAGAAATAAGTCACTCTTACTTTATAAAGATGTTTACTGTTTAAGATTGACTATTTCAAAGCGATGACCTAGGTAACTTGACCTTAATCCCGAGCTAACTATGAACTCCTATTTATTCGGGATTATTCTTAGATTTGCATAGGTGAGGGTTGGCTCAATAGTGCTGACTCAATAAGCCTCTCATTTCAAGGGTAAGATCGGGTAGAGAGCTAGGTACATAGGGTGCAAGACGAAATTCACTCCTACCCGCTTTTAGGGATATTAGAGAGGTTGTTCCCATAAGTGCTGACTCCGGGTCTTGAACAAGGTGCCTTACCCTCTCATTGGTCCGAGAGGGACTCGGTTTAGTGATTGAATCACAAACCAATTGTTCATTAGAGGATTAGTGGGACTAAAGGAGTAAGATGTAATCTCGGGGGTAAAACAACTTTTGACCCAATCATTATCACGAACAACCTATGAAGGGTTAACTTACTAATCATGGTTATATCGAGTGGACATAATATACTGAGGGGAGTGCAACTACTGGGCTTGAGTGGAGTGACCCGATAGCCAACGAATGGTGGTTAATTAGGTTAAAGAGTTTAGCATGTTAAATTTGGATCGTTGAAACCCATGATCTGTAGGTCCATGAGGTCCCCCTACTAGCTCATAACGGCCTAAACCTTAGAACAGTGTGACAAAATGAATTTGAAGTATTCAAATTCGGTCTAGAGTAAAACGTTAAATATATATGATATATTTAACCTATTGTTTAATTTTAAATTAAACATATAGAGAGTGAAAATATGAGATATTTAAATAAGATTTAAATATCAAGATTATGAATAGGGATTCATATTAATTGGGGTCAGTGTTGGATTTAATATTAAATCAAATTCATTAAATTATTTAATTATTAGAATTAATTTTAAAATAAATGGAATTGGTCAAAATTGCATTAAAAGTCAAAATTTTCGACTAGGTAAAGAATGCAATGAAAGTAAAAATGATGACTTTTGACTTTGAAAGTCAAAAAGGTTGATTTGTTGACTTTGGACTTTGAGAGTCAAACTTTGATCTTTGACCAAATTACTGGAAAGATCCAACGATTGTGAGTGGGAAATGTCAACATTTGCATTGCTAAGTGTTGTCTTCAATTGAAGACACTTGTCCCATTAATCCCACTTTAAGTTAGTGGATTTTTTAGTGTTCAATTCTCATCAAACTCAAAGTTTCATGTTTTCCATGAAATGGTCTTTAAAAGAAGAGTTTTTAATTTTAAGCTTATTGGTCAAGTGAAAATTTATGAGATTATTTGATAATCTCATAATTATTTTCTCTCAAATACTTAACCTTTTTCTCTCCAAATTAGCCACTCACCAGATCCCACCATCCACTTCTAAAGTCGGAGAATAGTCAGAAAGACTCTCGTAGTGGTTTACGAACAGTTCGTGAAGAGATTGGAGCTATTTTCGAGAAGATTCAAGTCTACAAAGGTTGTATTTCTTTTATCCTTTTATACTTGTTTTAATTGCATGCGTATTCTTTGAAATTAACCTAAGTAGAGTACTTTAGATCTGTTTTTCCTTTTGCTGTGCATGTATTCGTACCATCAATCTCGACATCAGGGAATGAATGAATTTTATCTTGTGTAGCTGTGTTTCCAACTCCCTAATCAAACGAATCCCTAAAATGGTAGACTTATTGAGTCGACGATCTGGCCACTCTCACTCATACAAATCAAAGGACCATCTTCATAGGAAAGATTATGAACGACGTTATATAACGAGACTAAACATTTCGTGGTCTGGTATTATACAAACTTCTTTATATAAAACACCTCCATTCACATGTCTCTACATAAATGATCAGGATCATATCATTTGTAACACTTTACAACAATTGTAACATCTACAAAACGAGTCGTATTCATAGTGTCACCAGGATAAGGTATCCAACCTTATCCATCTACTATAGACCTTTAGGTTATCACTTAAACATGATCTATCTGTATGTCTCTACATACAAGTTTAAGCTACAGATGATAACCTTGGATGTTAGCTTATTGGTTTTGTGGGTTAATGCTACTAAATGTCGAATAAAACATCTCATATTTTATTAAATAAATAAAAAGTTTGTACATTACAATTACAAACTAGAAGACCCACGAGATTTAGGGCATCAACCCCAACACTCGGAACATCAACCGCTACCTGGGGAGGAAACATTTAAAAGAGTGAACTGGAAAGCCCAATGAGTGACTATCTTAAGTAAAACATACTTTAAATCATAGTTAATATAAACATGCTTATCAAGAAACATTTGTAAAATCACAATCAGGGTTCTTAAAAGGGAATTGAAATCATAAAAATACATCATGTAAAAACCCTGAAATAATTTATTAGCTTCTTTCTGAAACTCCACTACTTCAATGCTTGATCATGTGGGAGAACCTTTTTACTCAATCCCTACTAATCTTAGTCGAGAGGGAGCCCTTTTGTTCGATCTCATCAATGTCGATAATATAGTCATACATGCACATAAGCTGGATTGAGTCCTGACCACCTTACCATACCTTCGATGTTAAGGATCCCTAACATCATTATAATCTGGGTACCTTACCATACCTTCAGTAGTAACATTGGAGTAGGGTTTGTACAAGGCACAAACATTTAAACATTTAAGAACAGATATAGAATATGCATATTTGAAATAATCATACCTCATGGTTTCATATCAACGCATAGTGTCTTGTAAACACATGGAATATACTTGATTAATTTCATCATGCAATAAAACATGGCATAGGTATGCTCGAAAATGCATGCTAAACCTTTAAAATACTTCATCATTTAAAAAACAGGGATCATCCATCAACATGTATTTTAAGGCACGCGTTAGAGAAAATCATGATATAATAACTTCATATGAAATACCTATGCGTTGGGAATCATTCATAAAACTGACGTTAGAAAACATTTATTAAAACTTGTTAGCAACTGTCTTAAGCTACTTATCCAAGGGGTTGTACGCCTCTCCTATTTGCATTTGCCCTGAAAATGAAAGGTCCATTGGCCAGTATACTTAGCTCCATTTTGAGCTTAGCGCATAGGTTATCTTTACTGCATAGTAATAGTTATCGCATCTTAGCTAAGTTTGATGCATCAAAACCATCCTTAACGCATTGACTATCCTTAGCTATCTTACCTTATAACTTGGTTGATAATTGAAAATCCTTCCTCAAGGTATTCGGTAAGTGCTAAAACACTTCTTAGTCTTTGCGATGTTCATATTGCCTTCGCTGTGGATTGGCTATGTTGTATGCGTTAACGCCTAACATCACTGAGTCAGCTGCTTGCTTGTTCTTCATATGCAGCTGCGTGCTTATTCATCCACAACACCATTCCAAATTCAAATTTCCAGACTTCATAACTTTAATTCCTACATTTTTTTTAACTAAACTCCTTTCAAGGAAAATGCCCATGAACATATTAAATTTTACTTTCCTTAGAATTTAAGCATTATTTCCTTCAGAATCGATTGAAAATCTCTCAAATTCTCCTTTAATTGGCCAAAAGTTTTTCAACTTTCAAAATCTTAAGATGGCAACAACACTTCTTCACTTAGGTGTTAGAAAACTTTTGGCAAAAAAATCTTCTTCTTGGTTAAGCCTATTTATACTTGGGTTTGCATGACGAGTTTTTTTAATTAATTGCCACCTGAAATGGTTATTCCTTCATGGACGTTTACAAGGCTGCCAGTTGACTTACTCATTAATTAAACTGAATTTTCAGTTTAAACTTCATCGCATGGCCTTGCGTCCAACCAAAACCTCTCCCTTCAATGCATGATCGTCTGTCGCATCCTTCATCATCTTAGCCCTCAATAATGGTGTACAAGGTTGGTCACATAAACCCTCCATACCACTTGTTATATTTAACCAATAACGCCCCATTCTTGGACCTCTAGCCACATCATTCAATCGGCTAGCCACATGGTGCCTCCTAGTTCCAACGCATGAAACTTTTTACTCTCTCTAGCTGTTAACTTGTTCTTACTTCACTCAAGAACCCAACATTCCATACTTAACATATTTTCTTGCTCTTTTTTGGCTATTGTTACTCTTCACTCTCTACACGTTGACCAAGCTACAGCCTGAACACATACAGTCATAACACTTAGAAAATTTTTCTTCTCTTATATTTTAGACACATCATTAAATTAAACATACTCAACTTACTTTTCCATTAAGGCTAATACACATATTTAACACATAATTAAAAGGTCTTAAACTTAATTAACTAGTATAACAAGTTCAGAGGTTTACATTTTACAACTTGTTCTCAATGTTGATTTGTGTTAAAGGCTCTGTAGCTAGTTCTCGAACATTGACTTATCTCGAGGGTTTTTCAACTTTTTCTCGTTGTTGATTTGTCTCAAAGAATTTGTAGCTTATTCTAGAAATTATAGTTTTTGGGTCTGCAAATCGTATAATCTTTAAAATGCTTTTGGTCTTTTTAATTGTACTTGATACTTAAGAATGCAATGAGTGTTATGCTTTCTAAATTCTCTCTAGAATTTCCTCTAGAGTCTCTGATCTATGCTTTAGATCAACTCTGGAGTCCCTGAATTTGGAGCTTTAGAGTTTTTTGAACTCTAGTTTTTAGATCTTTAGGAGAGCAAAAACTGATCTTTGGAGCTTCGCTCTTTAAAGCTTTAGAAGAGTTACACTCTTCGAAGCTTCAGAGGTTTAGTTTTACTTTTGATCTTCAAAGCTCTTAAGATATTCAAAGCATCAACCTTTGGATCTTTATAGTTTTAGATCTTTGATCTTTAGATCTTCAGAAGAGTTACACTATTCAGGGCTTTAGAGCTTTCGTCATTTGATCTTCAAAGCTTCAAAAGACTTGTGTTCTTTATATCTTCTTCAATCAAGTCTTAGCTTCAAGTTTCAGAGCTTAAGTCTTATGTTCGTCTAAATCTCCCTCCAAATGAAAGGGTGAGGTTTCCATTTACAGAGATTTTTATGGGTCTTATATGGCTTGGGCCCAATCTTTTATTTGGCATATATTTGCTTGAATTGGGTTGGTATTTGGACCCAAGTAACTTTAATTACTTGACCCAACTCAATTTATAATTTTAGATCCAATCAAACCTCTAGCCAGATTTATCGATTATGCTAAGTTTAATCACTGTTGAATTTGATAAGTCTATCGTTGTGATCGGATGGCCAAAAAGAAGACATGTGACATTTTCTAGTTTGTCATTTATTTGTCTCCAAATTTTAATTTTGGGACACACTAATTCTTAGTTGGTCCTAAATTTAATAATATTGATTTTTGTTATGATGACGTGACAAAAATTGATTGACCAAAATTTTTTCTTCAACAATATTATTTTTATACTCTTTTTCTTTATAACATTTATATAACTTGTTTAGTACATGTTAAAGGAGAAATTTTGGATCAATGAAAAATTGTCACGTCATTCATTAAATTAATGACAAAACTCCAAATAATTGAACTTGGGGACCAATTAAAAGTTGACATGTGCCCCCAAATTAAAGTTGAAGACATAAACTGGCAATGTCCAATGATGTCGCGTGTTTTCATCATAAACATTGGATTGAATGAAATTAATTTGGCCCAATTTGATATTATAATTTGGGCTAAAGTCTAGTTGAGCCCAAAAATGGGCTTAATTTGGTCCAAAGGTCAAAGTAGGTTCAAATCCAACTAATTGGGCCTAAGGACCAGACCCATGGACTAACCAAGCTCAAGCCCACGAAGCCTATCAGAGAACTCTATTTAGGAGCTCTCTTCATTTGTGGGACAGCTAAGTTTACATTCCAAAGAGCCTAGAGAGAATTCTTCGAACAATCAGAAGACTCCTAGACTCTTGAGGCTGCACATTCCTTGAAGACATAAGTCTTTTGAAGATACAAAAACTCTTCTAAGACTTCGACTCCAAGAACATCACGTGCTCCACATCCATAAGTCAAATGTACACATTCAACTGAGAGAGAATAAGAGGATCAAGTACTAGAGATCGAACCACATTACATCAATATCAACATCAACTAAGTTCAACTCCACGAAATACATTTCTCCGGAAACTTTGTGCGAACAAATTGGCACGTCCGGTGGGACCTTTCTACCTTGCATCTCTCTCTCGACATTCAAACAAATCAATGGCACCAAAGAAAGTTGTATCCAAAGTAACTGCTACAAGCAACTGCTATATAGAACCTGTCACCCGCAGTTACTCATATGAGGTCCTACAAGGACAAAAGCAGAGATCTGTCATCGCGTATAGCATTCTGAAGCAGATGACAGAGTCTCTAAAAGCGGGGTTGTCATCAAGGAAAATCCCTTGTTTGACAACTCTACTCTTGCCTTCAACAATCGAGGAGGGAATCACAACCGGATGTGATGTCTATCATGATGGTAGACGTGACAACTGAAGCAGCCATGGTGGAAATGGAAAGAAAGATAAATTTTCTGATGAAAGTTGTTGAGAAGTGAGATCATGAGATCACTGCCTTAAGAGAGTAGACTCGTGAAACAACTGAGTCAAGTCAAACTGTTACTGTCAGGGCACATGACAAAGGGAAGACCGTGTTGCAAAAAGCTAAACTGCAGCAATCAAACTCTGTTGCCTCTCTATTGGTCCAACAGTTGCAAGATATGATCACGACCTCCATAAGGGCTCAGTATGGAGGCGCGTCTCATACCTCCTTTATGTATTCCAAGTTGTACACCCAGAGAATTAACAACTTGAGGATGCCTGCTTGGTACTAACCTCGAAGTTCTAGCAATTCGATGGAAAGGGTAACCCAAAACAAAACATTGCCCATTTTTTCGAAACATATGAGAATGCAGGAACGTGAGAAGATCTACTGGTCAAACAATTTGTGAGAACCCTGAAATGAAATGCTTTTGACTGGTACACTGATCTAGAGCTTGAGGTGATCGACAGTTGAGAATAGTTGGGAAGAGAGTTCCTGAATCACTTCTACAGCACTAGATGCACTGTTAGTATGACGGAGTTGACAAATTCCAAACAACAAAAAGGAGAGCCGATCATCGATTACATAGACCGATGGAGAGCTCTGAGCTTAGACTGTAAAGACCAACTTACCGAACTGTCTGCGATAGAAATGTGCACCTAAGGTATGCACTGGGGACTTCTTTACATTTTGCAGGGAATAAAACCTCGTATGTTTGAGAACTTGGCAACTCGCACTATGATATGAAGTTGAGCAAAGCCAATAGGGGGGCAAAGGATTTCCTGATTCCTGAGATGAAGAAGGACAACAAAGAGATAAAGGGCACAGAGAAGATTGTGAAAAGCGCCACAAAAGAATCAATGGTCGTTAATATGACCCTGCTGAAATTTTCTTTGAAAGGAAAAGAGAAGAAAGACGATGAAGGTGAAAGATGTTACCTAACTTTGAGAGAGAGGCATAAATTCTTTTTATCCGTTTCCGGACTTCGGTGTTACAGATATGCTTGAGCAATTGCTAAAACAGGAGCTTATTCAACTACCGAAATGTAAACGACCGAAACAAGTCAGAAAATTGGACAATCCTAACTACTGAGAGTATCACAGGGTCATTAGCAACACGGTCGAAAAATGTTTTGTGTTGAAGGAGCTAATTCTAAGGTTGGCTTGTGATAGAAAAACTGAGTTGGATCTGGACGAGGTTGCTCAAGCTGTCACGCCCCCTCCCAGACTACTCTCTGAGCCTAGGAAAGGACATGACTGCAGTAGTTATCAACTCTTTTGTTGACACTTACTACCTAATAACTCTAGCGGAAATAACTCTGATACCAACATGCAACTCATACACAGCGGATGCCTCTGTGGCTAAAAACTTTAAGTTTAAACACACAACATATTTAGAGAAATTACATTACTAGTTTCACAAGTCCCAACACCCAAAACCTTACATCCCTACATGAACAACTGTAACATGTGTACAATATTTACAGTAACCATCTAACAGACGGGTTACAACAACTTTTGTCCTTAAGTTGCAGAGCAAATGCAGAGCTACTTCATGAGGATTTGACTGCTACTTGGGGTAAAGAAAAACATTTGAAAACAAGGTGAGCTTGCTAGCCTAGTGAGTGACTTAAGAAAGAAAACTGATTCTCATGCAAAAGTCTCAATAAAGAGATTAAATTGAAATATAAATTTCTACAGTAACCTTGTACTACAGTATAAACATTTTCCAAGCATAAAACATATAAAGTTGTTTTTATCATAAAACATTAAACTATTCCTTAGTTGAGAATAACCCTGTTGTGGTTAAATCCCAACGTCAATTGCTAGTCAAGAGAGAACCATTTTGCTCAATCTCTGACTTTAACTACCTAAGTGCACATGGCCATAACTAAGTACCATCATACCTTAGGTACTTTTGCTCAAATACCTTCTCAAAACTTGTTCTTCAGTATCGAGCTGCTCGGATACCTTCTCAAATGTCCTTCAGTATCGAGTTTCAAGTAAAACTAGTCATACAATGACTTTCTCTTTAAAGCATGTAAAGCATAACGCATAGAAAACATGTCTTTAAAGATACTAATGCATGCTTGGTGTATTTAAACACACATAAATAGTTTTTCAATAAACTTTCATACATGGCATGCGTTTAAAACATAACTCATGGTTTGCTTGGAAATTTCTTTGTAAAACTAGCTAGCATGAGAATAATCTTTCTTTAAAACATGGTTTCTTTGAACCATTGTAAATATTTAGTCACTCACAACATTTAGAACTATTCCTCAAGGGTCGATATGCTTCTATTACTGGTGTCAATCATGTGGACACAAAAACATATATTAGCTACTAGCATAAGTCTCCTTTTTTAGACTAACCCTTAAGTAAGCTTTATGTTTAACCTTCCTTTTGAAGACTTTCACAACCATGCACCTTGCTGTAGGTTTAGACATTTAGGAATTTCTTTGAGATTTGGCTCATGCAAAGCTTCCAACCGCTCTTCACAAACGCAACACCACTTAGGCAACCAACACTTTTCTCTCCAAGTGTTCTTACAACTACATATGGTCATTATCAAGGCTCCTTATGCATCCAAGACTCCACTGAAAGCTCTCCTTGGCCTACACAGCAGGTCCAACGCATGAAAAAGCTCAACCCTTGGTCTATCCAAGCATTTCCTTCGAGCTGTTAGCTTATTCAACTCAAGTAGCTACCTGCTTGTTCATGAAATTCCAAATTCATTTTACGAAATTAATAACTCGAATTCTTTAGCTCTTCTCAAGAAATTTACTTCCACAAACTTGTTAAGAATCGTCTAAAAAATCTCACCTCAAAATTTTAGCTTTAGACTTCTCGTGGTCTGTCCTAGAGACTCAATTGTTTATCAATGGCCCAAATTCACCCAAGAACAGAACCTCTGGTCATTTTTCTCTTTTTCTAGCCTTAATTCGATGAGTACTTCTTCTAGTAGTGTCACCTTTGAAAGTAGACTCTCAGAGCTTTCCAACGACACCAAGAACTCTAAATTTTCATGGAGGAATTGATCAAATTGATCGTTTGAATTTTGACCTCCCCTTTTTATACTTCTTTCCACCGCCTCTCATTAAATGTTAGCCTGACACCTTCAACTTTCATAGAGTCAAATCCGGTGCTAAGGACATCTGGAATTTTAATCGGTGATTAATGCCGATCAATATATTCCAATTGTTTAGCTCACCGCCTGTCACCCAACGATCTTGCCCAATGCATAGCACACTGATGCTTATCGTGTAGTGCTGACGCTCATCGTCTAGCGCAACACGACTATCGTCTAACGTAGCACGGCTATCGTCTAGCATTGATGCCGATCGTGTAGTTCCAACGCTCTATCGCTTAACGCTATCGTTTAATGCATAGCAATATCATTTAGCGTGACTCTTTGCATCGTCTAGCTCTGCACATTGCTGCACGATCGCCTACTGCATCGCTTAGCTCCATGCATTCGCTACATGATCGTCCAGTGCCTGCATACACAATTGCCTACCTCATCGTGTTGCGTCGTTCACTTACTAGACGATCGCATACCTCAACGTGTAGTGCCGTTCATTTGCTACACAATTATCTACCTCATCGTGTAGCATTGCTCACTGCTACACGATCGTCCAACACGTGCAACTCCAATGCCCAGTGCCCATGTTCGCGCACATTGAGGCTGCCGCATGCTTTGCTAACCTCTCAAGACATTGGCTGCAGCATGCTTTCCCATGCATAGCTTGGCCATACCTTAGCTTCCATGAACGCCTAAATAACCTTTAAAATAAGCAAGGGCAACGCATGGCACAACATTTAGCCAATTTTCTAGCCTTCAACGCATGGGATACACTTAGCCAATTTTTCAAGCTTTAACCAAGAGTCAAGCTTTCAAATTCAAACTTTTCTTCCAACTTTTCACCCTTTTCTCTACAATTACACATTAATTCTCACATCCACCTACCCACCACACTGGTCTCAGTAGGGAACATACTCAAGTAAAGAAATTAGGGATTAGGGTTCACACAAACAAATCATGCCGCAATGGTAGTAACTCCAACTGCTCCAACATCGGATATGTGTTATAATGGAAAAGAGAGTTCAGTCCAATTTGGGACCTTTGAACCTATAGTCGTTCGGTTTCAGCAAGCGTTCCAAATGAGAGATTTTCAAAATAAAGAACATATTAATGATGACGATAATGAGGGATGGATTCTCATAATGCATCGAAAGAAAAGAGAGCCGAGTTCTACCCGAAAAGATTCGTGCTTCTATCGGAGTTACAGAGGAGGGAACCTGACTCAGAAAAGAAATTGAAAAAAGAAGGCTCGGAAGGCTTGTTGAGGAGGAAGATGAGAACTTCCCTCAACCCAGGCGATAGGTGATGTTAGCAAATTTCCTGTGGGAGAACTTTCATGGCCATTGTTTAAGAAAAGCGATAAAGGTTGTTGCATGTCACGTCGACAATACATCAAAAGAAGAGGAACACTCCTCTAAGTTCATCGAAGGTCATGGAAGAATCAAAAGACTTACTATCGTTAAGCATAAATGACCTGTTGTCACTCCCTCGAGCAACTAAGACGGCTCTTATCGACGCGTTGTTAGAGTCCAACGCATCTAGAAGGCCGACCTCTACGACGTGCGCATATGCCTCTTATTGTACGTCCATAGGTTTCTCAGACGAGGATCTACTGTTGGGATAAAATATACATAATAAGCCTCTATACGTCTCGAGATACGTTTGAGAATACAGAGTTAGGCAAATTCTCATCGACAATAGATCAACTATCAATATAATGCCTAAGACGACTATGAAGAAATTGGACATCCTATGAAAGAATTGTCGAACAACAAGTTGTTAATTTAAGGTTTCAACCAAGGCAACCAAAGGGTGATAGGCATGATACGCTTAGAACTCCTCATTGGCGACTTAAAGGTCGACGCGTTGTTTTATGTCATAGACTCGAAGACCACCTATAAGCTACTATTGGGGCTGAAGGAACTCGTATTGAAGAGATCCTTGAACGAAAGCAGATCGTTCAAATTCCATTAATTATTAAAAATATAATTTACAACAAATATACAATTAGATATGCATTTACATTAAACTACAACATGCTTTTTACAGAAAAAGAGTTCAAGATACATTACCCTTGAAGACCTTTTCCTACGTGAAACTCCCTCGAACAATCATGAGCTTCGAACAGAAAAAACAACTTTTGAAGACCTTCTTCAAGATTTTCTCGAACAGAAACAAGGACACTACTACAAAAAGTCTTTGGTATTCTCAGGGTGAGAGCCTAGGAGTGATGGGCTCTGACTATTTTGGTTAGGAGGGATAGTTTGAGTATGGAGGAAGAAGATTGAGAGTTCTCTCACAAACAAGAACACACAGAACTTTTATGCAAATCTCTCAATAGCAAATTGTGTAAGGAAGAAGATTAATATACTTAGCACTCCTCATTGGCAACCTGAAGGCCGATGCATTGTTTTATATCATAGACTCGAAAACCACCTATAAGTTATTGCTGGGACTGAAGGAACTCGTATTGAAGAGGTCATTGAGTGGAAGTGGATCGTCCAAATTCCATTAATTATTGAAAACATAATTTACAGCAAACATACAATTAAATATGCATTTACCTTAAACTACAACATGTATTTTTTTTTACAGAAAAAAGGTTCAAGATACATTACCCTTGAAGACCTTTTCCTTCGTGAAACTCCCTCAAACAATCACGAGCTTCGAACAGAAACAACAACTCTTGAAGACCTTCTTCAAGATTTTCTCAAATAGAACCAGGGACATTACCACAAAGAGCCTTTAGTATTATCGGGGTGAGAACCCAAGAGTGATGGGCTCTAACTATTTTGGTTAGGAGGGATAGTTTGAGTGTGGAGGAAGAATATTGAGAGTTCTCTCACAAACAAGAACACACAGAAATTTTCTGCAAATCTTTCAATAGCAAATTGTGTAAGGAAGAAGAAAAATAATATTTTCTTTTATTCCTTTTACCATAAAATAATAATTACTCGCTAAGATGGTTGAAGAGAAAAGATGGGAAGTTATTATTCAAATAATATTAAAATAATATAAATAAATATGCTAACTAACTTATCATATTATATTTATATTAAATTATATGTTATATTAAATATAACATATAACCTATAGTTTTAATATTGTATCATATACAATATAAACTATAGTTTCTTGTTGTTGGGATTGATGTCCTAATTATCCCGAAGTCTTGTTGTTTGTAATGATACACATTGTTTGATTATAAAATGATTGTTATTTCATTATGACATTTACTCATATCCAATAAAAAAAAGGTCCACAGTTATCTTATGTGAACTTAAGCATGTATATGTGATATACAAGTGGATCATGACTTAAGTGATAACCTAAATAGATCTATAGTATAAGAATTAAGGTTGGATACCTCATCCTGGTGACACTACGGATACGACTCGCTTTATAGAGGTTGCAAATGTTGTAAACTACTACATATGGTAGATCTTGACATTCATGTGGAAATGTGCGAGCGAGGGTGTCCTATACAAATAGTTTGTATAAGACCAGACCACGACATGACTAGACTCTATATATAACGCTGTTGATACTAGAGACTTACATCTCACCTAAACGCCCATAGGTGACACGACCTAAATCCTGCATTTGAGGGCGGTCCTTTGATTAGTATGGGTGAGAGTGGCCAGATTGCCAACTCAACATGTCTACCTTTTTGGGGACTTGTCTAATTTGGGAGCTGGGAACTCAATCCACAAGATGGAATTCACTTCTTTCCCAAAGCAGGGATAAGTAGAGAGATTGCTCCCTTAAGGGCTGATTCCAAGGCTTGAACATAGTGGCCACAACTTCTCTTTGGAAGAGAGAACTCAGTCATAGTAAGACTATGACTTATGTTCATTAGAGGGATCTACAGGGGCATAACGGTTATTGGCCGAGCTACTTACGAGCAATCTGTGAAGGGTTGTTGCACTGCTAATTGGTTAAGATGGACACATAATATATCTGTGGCAAGGAGAGTTCAGTTGTTGGTCTTTAGTGGAGTACCTGGCAGTTAACGGATGGTGAATCTCGTGACTAAAAAGTTTAGTCAGTTATTCACGTACTGTTGAAGCTTTGAGCTACAGGTTTATAAGGTCCCCTTAGTAGCTCAATGGATTCGGTTGAGGTTCAGTTCTTGGTGTTGATTTGAAATGTTCAAATTGACTAGAGGTAATTCAATTATATATGAGATGATCGGTATGATGTATGAGATACATCTAGTGGAGGATTAATGTAAATGAGATTTATATTAAGTACCATGGAATAGAAAAAGAGCTATGGTTTATATGTTTCATGAGATGAAATATCAAAACTATAGGTTATAAATATATTATGGTAAGTTAGTTATAATTTATATTTATAATAATATTAATTATTGGATCATTAAATATGTTTCTCTAATAACCAATTGAGTGGGAGGTTATTGATGGTTTCATGGTAACCGTGAGATAAAAGAAAAATTGTTTTCCTAATTTTAGTATGTTTTTTTGTAAGCTTGAGTTTTTTCTCTCTCAGAAAATAATCTCATGGAAGTTGTCAAGTAAATAGGATTTACTAAACGACAACTTGGAGCGAGCTAAACGACCGTGTAGTGTTTGTAGGCGACAAACACGCAACTAAGCGATGAGCTAAACGATCGTTTAGCTTTTGCTAGACGATCGCTTAGCTTTTGCTAAACGATTGGGAATCGACCTACACGATAGGTTCAGTCTTCTCCCACTTGCTCAATCGTTTACACGATTATTGTTTCATCCGTTCTTCTACCTTAAACCAAGTCCACATAGAGCCCACCCTCTGAATTCTCACACCAAGAATACCAAGGTAGCCTTCTTGGTGGTGTCATACTCAACTCGACACCGTCGAGGTTCTGTGGAGGTTGTTCGTGCTATTGAGGTGTTCGTGACCGAGGTGATCGTTGAGTTCGAGTGCGTAGTGTTGTGCTGTGTAGCAGTCGTGTTGGATGAGCTTTTGAGGCTATTATGTTTGAACGTTCGTGATCAAGGAGCCTGTACGACGAGTCTATTAATGTGTGTGCATTTCTTCTTGATTATTTATATTATCATGTTGTAATTTCTGTAATGAATGCATAACCGTATGTTTTTGTTTATGACTGTAATTTGTAAAGTTCATATATGATTGTAATTTAGAATGATCTTTTCGCTGCTCATGGAAATCCTCGTGTTCGATTTCCTTCACTTTTCTCTATTTTATGCCATTTAATATAAATTATTTATATTAAATTGAACATCTATGAATCACATTCATAGAAGATATATTTGACTCTCATTCAAATATTTATCTTCTCCCATTAAACTATAATGTATCAAATATATTATGAAAATTATATCATATATAATTGAAACAATTTAATTATATCATATATAATTAAATCCCCCTTATTAATTTGGACAATTCAAATTAACCCAAAAACTAATTCTCAACTAAATCCTTTTGAGCTACCAAGGGGACCTTATGGACCTGTAGCTTGAAATTCCAACGGTACATGAATAATTAATTAAACTCTTTAATTACATTATTCACTATTCTTTAACTATCGGGCACTCCACTAAAGATCGATCGCTGCACTCTTCGCACTACAGATATATTTCTATGTCCATTGGATATAACCAATCAACAGTACGATGACCCTTCTCAAATTGCTCGTAATTATAGTTGGGCCAAATTACCGTTTTGCCTCTATAGTTACATCTAACTCCTTAACTACCACTGATCCCTCCAATGAACAATAAATCATATCCCACTATGACTAAACCCCTCTCGAGCCAAGAGAGAGTGTGGCGTCATATTGTTTAAGACCCGGAATCAGCCCTTAAGGGAGCAATTTATCTACTTACCCTTGCCTCAGGGAAGGAGTGAATTCCATCTTATGTAGCTGTATTCCCAGCTCCCCAATCAGATGAATCCCTAAAATGGTAGGCTTGTTGAGTCGACGATCTGGCCACTCTCACCCATACAAATCAAAGGATCGCCTTCATTGGTAGGAGTTCACAACTCACTCAGGATTCAAGTCATATTACATATGGTTATCCTGGTGAAATGTAAGTCTCTATTATGAACGGTCTTATATAATGAGACTAAACATTTCGTGCTCCGATCTTATACAAACTTCTTTGTATAGAATATCCCCGCCTGCATGTTTAATACATGAGATCAGGATCAGATTATTTGTAGCACTTTACAGCAATTGTAACACCTACAAAACGGGTCATACTCGTAGTGTCATTAGGTTAAGGTACCCAGTCTTATCCATATACTACAGACCATTGATTCATCTGTATGTCTCCACATACATGTTTAAGTTACAATGATAACTTTGGATGTTTGTTTATTTGTATGTGGTTAATGCAACTAAAAAATCACATATTTTATAGGCAAAGTGAATAAAATATCATATATTATTAATCACATAAGAGTTTGTTCATATAAACTTTACAAACTATAGGACCCTACGAGATTTAGGGCATCAACCCCAATAGGGACGTCCTTAGATTCATGGAAACGAGGTGATAACGTTAACATTGTATTAATGTTTCAAGTTCTATCAAGACGAGATTAAGAAAGTTGAAGCAAAATCTAATCCATTTTCAGAAGCTGAGTCTCACTTCGCAGATGCAAAGTTTTATTTGAAAAGTGAGGTTATTGGTGAGGTAATGCCTGTGGAGACTCCATTAGTAAAGGATGAAGGTGAATCCAAGTCGAAATCACAAGCAGATGTAGGGAAGGAAACATGCAATAAGGCACAAACCTCTAGCTCGAAAGAGGGTGAGACATTCACCAGACTTACAAAAACACCGATTTTAAAAGATGAAAAGGCTCTAAGTCTTCTGATCTTGCATTATGTTCCTTTGTCGAGGCACAAGAAGGGTAAGTCATTATGGAATGCTCAAAAGGCTTGAAGGTCGGGAATATTGAAATCTTAAAAGAAAATTTTGTTACACCACTCACACGGATAACAAAGTAGGAAATCCATGAACCTAATGGAGACTTGACAAAGGTAAATTTACCCGAAACACGAACAAAATACGAGTTCAATCCTAAAGCTTACAAATTGCTAGCAAAAGTAGGGTATGACTTCACAACTTACATCAAATTTAAGAGTTTGAGCATTTATGAGCAGCCCGAGCTTTCTTCGACCTAGAAGAATCTTTTGTAGGAAGGGCATGTTATACCTGCATCGAGGAAGGGACTTGGATATAATCGTCAAAGCCAGTTCACATAACTAGAAAGGCGAAGGAAAAGATGGTCAACTACAATCATATAACTGCAGAAGAAGTTGAAGATGCAGAAGAAAAGGAGGGCAAGGATAAAAGAACCTCATCTTTAACCGCATTAGACCACTTGTTGCATGCATTTTGGTCTTTAAGAGATTAAGCATGATGAAAGTAGAGAGAGAAAGTCTACGCACGACTCTTGGCTCTACTCAACACTCAGCCTTTCAAAGGTTAACTTTGCCTTACAAAAGAGAAGAGGAAATCATCTATCAGTCTTCGGTAGTGACGCGACTATCAGCCTTCGAAAGATTAGGTGCAGTTTCCAAGAAAAACGAAGGAAAATCTCGTGCGTCAATCAGCCTTAAGCACGAGGGTGTTGAAGATCACTTTAGAAAGTGTTTCTCTAGTGAGATAAAGGGTAAAGGAGAAACTCGCAGTGTAATCCCCAATATAGCCATAAGAAAGAAGAAGTTGATATCTCGTGTGTCAGTCTGGCGGTGCCTTAGCCATAAGGATACCAAAAGTCCATCAAGTGAGAAATCATCTTGTGATGCAAGAAGTGACAGGGAAGTTCATAGTATTGTTCCTTCACGAATGAAGAGAAAGACATCCATTACTCTCAACACAAGCGAAGGTTCACTGAAGGTGAAGAGGCACGGCGTTATCTTCGTTAACTCTCAAAATGGAAGCTTAGAGCATGAGGAAGGTGAAACTTCATGTCACCACACTACCATCATCGAAGAGTCTGAAGTTTAAATAACTGAAGAGGAGGTGGAAGATGCTCCACTAGGTTTGGAGGATGGTGGTCAATCCACAGTGGACAAACTCAAAGAGGTGAATCTTGACAAAGTAGAGGAACCGTGCTCGACTTTCATCAACGCATATCTCTATGGAGAGGAAGAAGGTAAATATATGAGTTTTCTCATTGAATACATGGACGTTTTTGCTTGGTCGTACAAAGAGATGTCAAGAATTGATCCAAAGGTAGAAATCCACCATCTCGCAATCAAACAGAGGCGTCAGCTAGTTAAGAAAGCTCAATGACACTTTCAACCAGAACTTATTCCTTAGATTGAAAAAGAAGTCAATAAGTTGATTGAAGTAGAGTTTATCTGTGAAGTCAAATACCCAGCTTGGATAGCTAACATTATCCCTGTTAGAAAGAAGAACGGATAGCTTCGTATTTGTATAGACTTTCATGATCTAAACGATCCATGCTCGAAAGACGATTTTCCATTGCTTATCACAGAGATCATGGTTGATGCGACAACAGGGAACAAGGCCCTATCCTTTATGGATGGATCATCTGGGTATAACCAAATACGAATGACTATCGCTGATGAGGAAATGACAGCCTTTTGAACTCTAAAAGAAATATATTGTTACAAGGTAATGCCCTTCAGGTTGAAGAATGTTGGCGCTACTTACCAATGTGCTAGGCAGAAGGTGTTTGACGACATGTTACACAAACATGTAGAATTTTATGTTGATGATCTCGTGGTCAAGTCCAAGAAATGACAAGATCATTGTAAAGATTTGAAAGTTGTGTTCGATCGCCTGCGAAAATACCAATTGAGGATGAACCCTCTCAAGTACGCGTTCGATGTAACCTTAGGGGAGTTTCTTGGTTTCTTGTAAAGCATCGGGGGATCGAGATAGATCAATCCAAGATCAATGTCATTCAGAAGATGCTGAGACCAAAGAATTTACATGAGTTAAGAAGTCTTCAGGGACGTCTAACTTACATCCGAAGGTTTATTTCCAATATCGCTGGTCGATGTCAACCTTTTCAAAGATTGATGAGAAAAGGAGGAAAATTCGAATGGAATGAGGCCTATCAAAATGCTTTTGATAGCATAAAGAAGTACTTGCTTAGCCCTCTTGTCTTAGGCGTTTCCATGGCTGGAAAGTCATTGATATTCTACATTGCCGCCCAAGAAAAATTGTTGGGGGCATTATTGGAGCAAGAAAAGGAGAAGGGAAAAGAGTGTGCACTCTACTGTCTAAGCAGAACTATGACCGAAGCTGAAATCAATTACTCTCCTATTGAGAAAACGTGTCTTATACTCTTTTTCGCTATCAATAAGCTGAGACACTATATGCAGGCCTTCACCGTTCATCTAATTGCGAAAGTCGACCCTATCAAGTACGTTCTATCTAGGTCAATCATCTTTGGGCATTTGGCCAAATGGGCAATTATGCTTCAGCAATACGATATTGTCTATGTGCCATAAAAGGCGATAAAGGACAAACATTGGCTGACTTCTTAGCAGGTCACTCAATTCCATCAGATTGGAAGTTGCGGGAAGACTTATCCGATGATGAAGTTCTCTTCATAGAAATCACGAAACCTTGGATCATGTTCTTCGATGATGCAACACGAAGGAGTGGTGCATGGGCAGACATCGTCCTTATTTCACCAAAGAAACACTTGCTGCCCTATAGGTATGCATTTACTTAATTATGCTCGAACAATATCACCGAATACTAGGCCTTAATAATCGGCCTCCAAATGGGTTTAGAGATTGGGGTATCGTGCATGGAGATATTTAGTGACTCAAAGTTTATAATCAATAAGCTCTTACTGCAGTATCATGATGACTTGAAGCCTTACTTCATTATGCCAGATAGTTGATGCAAAAATTCGACAGCGTGACATTAGAACATGTTCCAAGATCAGAAAATAAGAAGGCAGATGCCTTGGAAAACTTGGCTAATGCCCTGACAGCTTAAATGGTGTATCCCTAAGTATATCACTTTATCGAAGGTGGGTTATACCTCCAGTCTAGAATGAATGTGAAGAAATGCATGCGATAACAATTTGTTTAATTGATGAGGAAGATTGACAGCAACCCATAAAGCATGGAAGGATTTTGGACGACCCCTGCCATAAAATCGAGATCCAAAGAAAAGTTGCTTACTTCATTTATTACAAAAGGATTTTATACTGTGTCTCTCCTTAAGGATTCTTTCTTTAAGGCCTTGGAAAAGAGGAATCAACGAAGGCTTTGGAAGAAGCGCATTCAGGCGTCTGCAGCGTGCATCAATATAGACCAATGCTACAATTCCAACTGAAAAGGATGGGTTATTATTGGCCAAGAATGATCAAAGATTCGATGGAGTATGCAAAGAAGTGCGAGGTTTGTCAATACCATGCAAACTTCATTCATCAACCGCACGAGCCTCTGCATCCGACTATAGCTTTATGGCCTTTTGAAGCATGGGGACTTGATCTCGTTGGCCCTATAACACCTAAGTAATCAGCAGGACATTCTTACATCATCACAACCACTGATTACTTTTCAAGGTGGGCTAAGGCCATCGCCTTGATAGAAGCTAAGAAAGAAAACATGGTGGACTTTATCCGCACTCACGTCATCTTTCGATACAATATCCTCCATCAAATTGTGACAGATAATATGAGGCAGTTCTCTAATGGCTTGATGGACAGGTTGTGTGAGAAGTTCAAGTTCAAGTCGTTCAAGTCATCCTGTACAACACTGTTACAAATGGGTTGGCAGAGGCATTCAACAAAATGTTATGCAAACTGCTGAAGAAAATTGTCTCTAATTCAAAGAGAGATTGGCAAGAGAAGATTGGTGAGACATTGTGGGCTTATTGAACCACTCATCGTACCCCTATATGAGTCACACCATACTCTCTTGTTTATGGAGTAGAAGTTCTCCTCCCTTTGGAAAGAGAAATTTCTTCACTAAGAATGGCGGTGCAAGAGGGATTGACTACAGAAAAAAATGCCAAGTTACGTCTTCAAGAGTTAGAAGCACTTGATGAAAGACGACTGAAAGCTCAACAAGCATTTTGATAAGCACGTGAAGCCTCGATCTTTTCAAGTCGGTGATTTGGTGCTTGCTGTAAGAAGACCCATTATCATGATGAGACATGAAAGAAATAAGTTCACACCTAAATGGGATAAACCCTACATTGTCCAAGAGGTCTACACAAATGGAGCATACAAGATCATTGATCAAATGGATTAATAATTGGCCCAATCAACAGCAAGTTTCTTATGCTTGATAAATGTTTTAAAAAAAAAACACTCTTTATCATAAGAGTATAAACTGCATGTTGCTCTTGGCATGCATGAGCTTAAAAGGTGGCCGACCCAAAAAAAAAACTTATGAACTACGTTATGACTTGATCCCTGTCATAATAAAGGGTACGTAGGCAACTTAAAGAAATTTAAGTTCGATCGCATAAAAAGTGGAAACTTAAAAGAAACCTCAAGCACTGGAATTTGTCATTAAAAGAAAAAAAGAAAAAGAAGTGTCTTCCATGTAAGAGAGAGCTTCTTAACACTACAATAAACAAATCCAGCAATGAAAAAAGCTCAGAGTTACAAAATTCTTGAAGCCACAATGCATGTGTAGCTAAGTAAGGTGGATAACGTTGAATCATGGTACCCATATATAGTTCCAGCTCCCGTTGTATGGCTTCTAACATATGTCGTAGTACATCTAGAGCCTTGACATTTTTATCAGAAAGAACTTAAGTTGTCTCGATATTGTTTATGGTCCCTCGCATTTCTGAGGCGTTAAGCTTATGTTGATTCAAAAAACTTTCGTTCTCAAAGATCAATTTGGATATTTCGACTCGTTCGATTGTGATAGCTCCCAGCTTTGCTAACAATTCTTCTTCTTCTTTCAAGGCTCGAGAATCACGCTCTAGTAGTGATTTTCTCTTAGCAAGGGTACTACTTCACTTACAATATCTTTTCTAGGTTAAACTTGGCCTCCTCCAGACGTTGGCTTTTACTTGTCTGAGTCAATTAAGAAGAAAATGATGATTGATTATAATTCTGTACATTTTGAAAATATTCACCTACGAGTTTTCTAAGAACGGGAAGGTTGGCACCACAAATGTCGAAAATTCCTTCAAATATCTCGTGAGTTTCTTTTTTTAGACAAAGGACCTTCTTGAAAGAAGTAGGCATGATTTTCTTATGTATAGTTTTCCACATGGCTAAAGCAACGAGACATTGAACATCAGAAACTACATTGGCAACACAAAATTCGGATACTTTAGAAGCAGCCAGGGGTGTTGTTTTATTCACGTGTTTTAGGAGCTCCTTGGCCACAAGAGGATGAGACAGAGTCAAAATTGTGCCAATAGAGGCCCCAGAATTGCCAGTATAATCAAATGCAGGTTCACAACCATTTGGACTCACCAAGACTTTTGAAGTTTCCCCGGGTTGTAAAACTTTCTCTATTAAAGGTGTAAGACCCTAACACTAACTCTAAAATGGGAGGTTAAATATAGAGAAGAAAAATCCTAAGTAAGGATAATGGGCCAAAGGGAGAAAAATATTAAAACTATCCAAAAAGGTGACCAAAAGTCCAAACGCCTATGAAGGGTTTAAACATGTTGGACGCAAGAATGCATGGACGATGGAAGTAAGAAGACTTGAAAAATGGCTAAGGGTTGCATATAACCAATGCAAAGGCATACATGAGCCATGCGGACACGGGCAGGAAGCATGCGTCGAGTGAGCATGCTAGGCACACAGGCCATGCGTTGAAGCCAAGTGCGTAGCCCATGCGTCGAGGACAAGCGCATAGGTCATGCATCAAGCTCGCAGCCCATACGTCGATGATGTATGCCGGGTGTCACAATCGCTCTTTTGGGAGCTTCTTTTAGCGATTGTGCGACACTTCTTCCCGCTCACGAACAAGTCAGCCAACTCGAATACGGACTGTCAGTGGCACACCGAGTGCCTCTCGCAACCTTCACCCCCGTTTTAGGGAAAACGGTTTTAGAAAGCGGGTTTGGAGAAAAGGTTTTCGTAAGCAGTTTTTTTGAATGCGAATAAAGAAAGAAAGATTGTAGTAGGCTAGAAAGCAATAAGCAACAAAAACAGCTTTATAGAGTACTACTCCGGGTATGGGGAAGTGATGATTAGTCTTATCCCCATATAGTGCATTCTGAACAAAAAACCAACTGGAACCCTTGAGGGCGAGTGGTCAGTTACAATGAAAATGTAAAGAAAGCAAGCTAACTAAGCTAATACAATACATGATATGAAGTATGCTAGAAGGGGTTGGATCGGGCATGCGGCCATGGGCAACAGGCCCTGAACAAGCCTATGCCGTGACATTCTCCCCACTTAATTGGTTGACGTTCCCTGTCAAACCGACCCTGTTCAAAATCTACGATGGCTAGAGCTGCATTTTCAAATCTTCTGCCCGCTCCCAACTGATCTCTTCGTCGGAGGATCCTTCCATTTCACTAAGAGCTCTGTCAGTTCTCATCTGGGTTCTCCAATACGGCGCGTACGTTTTATTCAGGCGAGTGGTCATCTTACAATGGAAAATGTAAAGAAAGCAGCAACTTAAGACTATACAATACATGATATGAAAGTGCTAAGAAGAGGTTGGATCGGCATTGCGGCATGGGAAACAGGCCCTGGACAGCTGACCGTTACATTCTCCCCCACTTAATTGGTTGACGTCCCCATCAACCGACCTATTCAAAATCTGCGATGGCTGGAGCTGCATTCTTCAAATCTTCTGCTTACTCCCAATTGATCTCTTCGTCGGGGAGATCCTTCCATTTCACTAAGAATTTTGTCAGTTCTCATCTGGTCTCTCCAATACGATGCGTACGTTTTATTCAGGTTAGTGCAACTTCTTTCTCAGCGAAATTGTTCATCGTGACAGTGGGCGTCTTAGCATATTTGTTGTTCATCCTCGGGATCGGGATGATAGGGCTAGATACTACATAGATGACAGGATGATCTTCATCCATCAGGTGTACTGAACCTTATTATGAGGTCCTCCCGACCTTCTCAATTCACCTCATTGGACCTTCATATTTTCCTTACTAGTCGTTGGTCTTTTCTGGACTCGAAAACCAAAACTGGTTCTGATCGTAGCTTGATCAGGACCTTATCCTCAGCTTGAAACTCGAGGGCCCTCGCTTCTTATCAGCCCACTTCTTCATCCTTCTTGACGCTCTTTCCAGGTAGGCACAAGCCATCTCAGAGGTTTCGCTCTACTTCTTAGTGAAGTTATGTGCCTGAGGACTTTTGCCTGCGTAAGGGTGATTCACCAAGTGTGGCATGAGTGGCTGTCTACCGCACACCACTTTGAAGGGCATTTTTCCAGTCGCGGAACTCTACTGGCTATTGAAGCTGAACTGAGCCACATCTAACAATTGGACCAGTTCTTCTATCTAGCGTCGATAAAGTGACGCAAATATTCCTCGAGCATACTGTTGAAGCGTTTCGTCTGGCCGTCAGTTTGAGGATGATAGCTAGAGGAGATATTCAGTGTTGACCCAGATATTTTAAACAATTTTATCCAAAATGTCCCAGTGAATCTTCCGTCCCGATCGCTAACAATGCTCGCAGGGACGCCCCATAATTTCATGATGTGTTTGAAGAACAGCTGGGCAGTCATCACGGCTGTGCACATCTTCGGCGTTGGGATGAAAGTGGCATATTTTGAGAATCGATCGATGATAACAAGGATCGATTCGAACTCCCCCACCTTGGGCAAATGGGTGATGAAGTCGAGAGACACGCTCTCCATGGTCTAGAGGGCACAGGTAGGGGTTCCAGCAGACCTACTAATTTCACCCTTTCGACCTTGTCTTGTTGGCAACAAGGCAAGTCTTGGTAAATTGCATGACATCGTCCCGAAGGCTTTGCCAGTAGTAGCCTTGTTTCAGGAGGGTATAAGTTCTCTACCAACCATTATGTCCTGCCCACGGTGTGTGGTGACACTCCTTCATCAGCGACCTTCGTAACTCCCCAGATCTGAGGATGTAGAGGTGATTGCCCTTGGTGTATAGTAGATCATCTTCCACCCAAAACTGGCGTGTCTTCCCCTCTTTGGCCAACTGTATGATGGCCTGTGCCGTTGTGTCGTTTGTCAAGTGAGTTTTAATAGTTTCTCGTACTGTTGCACTCAACGTACTTGCTTGAAGGCGGGCGAACATGCACAGGGCCGCATGTTCGCTCTTTCGGCTAAGAGCATCGGCCGCTTGGTTACTTTTCCCTGGTCTATGTTCGAATTGGAAGTCGAACTCTGCTAGACCCTCTTGCCACCGTGCCTGTTTTGACGACAACTTCGGTTGGTTGAAGAAGTGGCAAATGGAGTTGTTATCGGTCTTAACCACGAATTTGGCCCCCAAGAGATACTGTCTCTAGGCCCTCAAGCAGTGGATTACTGCTAACATCTCTTTCTCGAAGGCAGCATACCTCCGTTCGACATCATTTAGTTTCCTACTCTCATACGCGATGGGGTGTCCGTCTTGGAAGAGGACACCGCCCAACGC
>NC_052357.1:76610318-76612576 GCF_009727055.1 Benincasa hispida | reverse complement strand
AGTCGAGTCTCTAGGAAACGGATACTATCCGGGACCTCTCTCAGGTAGAGCATTTTCTCTTCCATCTCTACCAGCCTATCAACATGGGACTTGTTCAGGTTCTTCGTCACTCACATGATCACTGATCTTTCCCTCTATGAGCCGACTTGGCTCTAATACCAACTGTCACAATCGCTCTTTCGGGAGCTTCTCTTAGCGATTGTGCAGCACTTGTTCCCGCTCACGAACAAGTCAGCCAACTCGAATATGGACTGTTGTGGCACACCGAGTGCCTCTCGCAACCTCCACCCCCATTTTAGGGAAAACGGTTTTAGAAAATGGTTTGGAGAAAAGGTTTTCGTAAGTAGATTTTATGAGTGCGAATAAAGAAAGAAAGATTGTAGTAGGCTAGAAAGCAATAAGCAATAACAACAGCTTTATATAGTACTACTCCAGGTATGAGAAAGTGATGATTAGTCTTATCCCCATATAGTGCATTATGAACAAAAAGCCAACTGGCACCCTTGCATATGCAAAAGGGCGAGTGGTCACTTACAATGAAAATGTAAAGAAAGCAAGATAACTAAGCTAATACAATACATGATATGAAAGTATGCTAGAAGAGGATTGGATCGGGCATGCGGCCATGGGCAACAGGCCCTGGACATGCATGACCATGACACCGAGCACCCTGCCTATGCATCGAACAGGAAAGCGGGCAAGCCATCCTATGTGTCGAACGCTACCGAGTCTGCCGAGCAACCATGCGTCGATGCCTTATGCCAAGGCACGCCCACACGGCCAAGCACGCCTATGCGACCAAGAGCGCCTATGCGGCCGAATGCACCTTTGCGGCCAAACGCGCAAGCACCTAGGCAGCACGCCCATGCGTCGATGGTCAGCACCATGTGTCCATGCTTAGTAGGCTGAGCAAGCCCACCTAGCAAGCCATGCGTCGAGGGTGAGCGACCACCCTATGCGTTGGTGATGGCCGACTCATGCGATGGCTTAGTAGGACTTTGATGAAGGAAGGGTGAGTTGCTATGCGTTAAGGATAAAAGGTAAGGCTAATTGATGGAAAATTTCAATGGAAGATGCCAATGGTATACGAGCATAAGTCTTAAACAATTTAAGTAGAGAAATATGTTAAGTATTTAAGTGATTTAAGTGGCAAAAGGAGGATCACACAAAGTTCTAGCAGGAGGTAGACAAAGGAGATTTCATGCAATAGAAGTTTTATCACCCCAAGCAGGATATGGGTAAAGAAGATTTCATGCAAAAAAAGGAGATTTTGGCTGGCAAGCTGAGATGAGAACAACTCAAGGCTAGGCTGAGTAGACTAAGTGTTGGCACCTCCAAAGTGAGACAAATGGGAGTTGAGTTGTCACAAGGGGGTGAGTTTGGAATGGCTATAAATAGAGGGGTTGGGCAAGAGGAATTTATTCATACCATCACCTAAATCTTGTGTTGACAGCATATTTAGAGGGTTACGTTTGAGTTATTAGGCTGCCAAGTTGATTGGAGATCAAAAGAAACAAAGGTTGCGTTGGTGAGGCATTAAGTCAGCCGAACGCACAGCCAGCCCACACCCTACACCCACGCCTTGCAACACCGAAACACTGGCGTCCCGTCAGTGCCGCCTTGCCCTCGACCGCATCCTGCGCGCTGAAGCCAGCGCGAGCTGCCGTACCCTCCCGCCCCCCCTGTGACGCAATCATGTCCAAACGCGCTAAGCCCCCTTGCGCACAACACGCCCACCCTGCTAACTCCCAACGTCCAGCTGCCTACCACAATGTCCAAATAACCTCTAAAATAGCGGCTTAATTTGGGAATTTTGCTAAAAATTTGTAGTAGGGTAAAGCTGGTATTTTCTTAATTATATAATAATATTGTTGGCGTATTTTGAACATATTTTATTGATAAACAATAATTTATTGAGAATTTCCCCGATAATAATGGAGGAATCTTCAGGAGAGATTCTCAAGGTGATTTTTTAGTGAGAAAAACTTGCTGGTAGTTTTACTGTTATTTTTAATGTGTTTGATATGTGGATAAATGCGATATCTAAGTGCAAAAATGCAACTGCTCATGAATAGTTATGTTGTTGCCATGAATTGTTGTGAATTTCTATGGATAAACTGAGATTATACGCCGGTACTACATAAGTATGCATGCGTAATAAAAGGAGCTTGCCGGAAAATATAGTCGCCTTGTTGGCGGGAAAAAATAATAGTCGATGATGACCGGCAGGAATATAGTCAAGTTACCTAAGCATGAGA
>NC_052357.1:76608080-76610293 GCF_009727055.1 Benincasa hispida | reverse complement strand
TTAATAAAAGGAGCTGCCGGGAAAATATAGTCTGCCTGAGTTTGGCGGAAAAAATAATAGTCGATGATGACCGGCAGGAAATATAGTCAAGTTACCTAAGCATGGACAGCGGAAAAGAATTGTCGATGTGCACATTGGCGGGAAAAGTGAGTTATAGGAAAGTTTCCATAAAAGTTGTTGTGATTGATAATTATGTCCATGATATCGAACAATGCCACATATAGATGGAGTATGGAGGGTGATGATTAAATGAAATTACACATGGATCATGCCATAAATATACTGAAATTTGTGATTAAAGGCACCACTCACTAGGGCTTTAGTAGCTCACACTCTTCCAAATGTTTTCTTAATATCCCCCTCCCCCTCCCCCCCCCCCCCCCCTCAAGGTAGCAAAGCGGAGCGTTCAGGAAGGAGTCTACAAACCACCAACACACCAGGACTTGGTAAATTCTCAAGGCACGGCTCGAATCATGTAAGAATATAGGAAATTGAACTATGTGTATGAAAGTTAGATAGAGTGTGGTAAACATGTTAATGTCTTAATAGATAAGGGGGGAAATGTTAAATTTAAATGTTGTCTTGGAATACTACTGGTGTACCCTCACGCTCCCTTCCAAGTCTTGGGGGCTAAGGCTAGGGAAGGGTTGTGACAAAAGGCAGATAGGAACAATTAATTTCTTTTATTAGGGGATTCGAAACTTCAACGTTCCCAACATCTAGTTTCTCCTTGGCATGATATATGTCTTTAGAGGTAGCATAAACTTGATAAGACTATTTGACGGGAGTCATTGGCAACGCTTCAGAAGTATCAATCCTCTTAGCAGTTGAGTCGATAGCAAAAAGCCCCATTAAAGATTCTTCACTTTGTTGCGTCTCAAGTTTTTTGAGAGAGTTGTTCAGAGGTGACTAGACTACAAAAAAAAAAGGAAAAAAAAAACGTAAATCATATAGTTAAAGAAATGAGATAAGAAGATTAAATGAGAAGGGTCGATATACCAATAAGTTAAGAGTATTAAGGACAGCTGGATCGTTTTAATCCCTTTCAAAAAAGTCATTATCCAATGCCTTTGGATTCTTTGAGGGTCTTTTCCAATGATGGTCACTTGTGCTACAATGACTCTCCTCTCCAATTGGATTTGAAGCATCTTTCTGCAAGATGGTTATTATCTTTTCAATCAAACGAATCTGTTTGCCTCCTTGGGTGGCCCATTTGTTGGACTTAGGAAACTTACAATGGAAGAAAACATGATCATTAAGCATTCTAATTCATTAATTTTGGCTTCAAATTCAGCATGCTCATAAACTAAAGAAAGGGTTTCAACACTAACCTTTGAAGTACCTCTTGAATCACGAATTCCAGCAGCAATCCTCCATACCTTTGGATGTGAACCACCACAAAGTCTTCCCTACTATCCTCCCGGTGCCTTAAATTGAGTTTTGGGACTCAAAATAAGCTTGAGTTAGGGAAATGGAGGAGACCACTTCTTCGAACATATTTTTGAACAAAAATCTTTTCAAATGCATGCACGATTTCCACTCTAATTTGGTTTCTTTATTGCATGACTTTCATGCAAATGGATTTCCTGCATGAATTACACCTTCTACTTGGTGGAATTAGGTGGGTTTTCATGACTAAGATGCTTAGGAACTTTTAGTGGAAATGTTGCTGAAAATACAAACAAAATTTTATTAGATTTTGCTAAACCATTTTTAATGATGCCAGTGAGGCAAGACAAACGTCACCGGTGGGGTGATTAATTGCCCCTTCGCTGGGATGATACATTCTCAACAATTAGGCAGAACCAACTCTTGGAACTGAATCTAACAACCACCATTTTTCGGTCCAAAATCGTAAACCTTTAACTATTCCACGTAAGTGTAACCCCTCACTTTCGGTACCAGAGTCCCGCCCTAATGAGGCCACCGTAGTGAAGAAGTAGATTAGGACAAGAGACTAAGTTACTTTATCCTCTTACAGAAGATCAAATAAAGAAACGCGCAAAACTACCATCCTTTAGAGGGGCACTCCCAGGGTGCCTCGAGGCGATGTGTAGTAACTTTATTCAACCTAACGAGGGAGACTGAGGGATATGTTGTCACACTTTCCGCTCCTACTTACTATGAACACTCTCTCCATCCACCTTGATATTGACCTACCCAAACACCATCCATTAGGGAGACACGCAAAAGGTGTCGCGAGGCCGAGGGTA